>NC_133783.1:25644096-25944096 GCF_003597395.2 Chelonoidis abingdonii
AGGAGCCTATATAAGAAAAAGACCCAAAAATTGGGACTGTCCCTATAAAAGTGGGACATCTGCTCACCCTACCCCAACCCCCTGTCCTGATTTTTCGTACATGCTATCTGGCTATCCGCAGCCCAGCTGTGTGTGACCATTCCAATCCTGGCTGCCTGTGAGGAAGTGAGTTACTTTCACTGTCATTCCTCAACAGGTAGGCAGCCAGCCTCACCTCCCCCACAGCACCTCACCCAACACATCCCTGACAGCCCTCACACCAGGGGAAAGGGTCACACTCACAGGTAAGCATAGGCAGCAGGTTTGTATAATTTTTGGTTGTGCCCAAAATGTTGGTGCCCGCCCCCACCCCACCCCCGCTGTCGCCCTGTAAGCCGATATAAAATGAAGCTACAATGCGTTGGCACCACAAGATTACAAGGGTCAATTAAAAGTGTAAAGTCAGAAGCAGCACTTGCCTGCTTCAATATACGGTATGATATTTTGTTGCACTTGTTGTGAAAAAGTGGGAATGTTCTTAATGTTTTCTCTGAATACTCTGTGGGTGCCTCAGTTTCCCCTGCAAGGTGCCAATTGAAGGTGCTGAGAACAAAGAGATCAGAAGAGATCCAGAAGAGACACAAAGGCTAGAGGAGGGAGTGTCAGTTTGGAGCTGGCTGGGGAAATGGGGAGAGTCCCAGAACTTGGGTCTAGGCTCCCCACCCTCCAATATGGACCTGACTGAGGAGTCCTGTTTTCTGTACCTACAAGCTTTATTTTAGACTGTGATCCTGTCGTCTAATAAACCTTCTGTTTTACTGGCTGGCTGAGCTGGGGTACAGGGACCTCTGGTTGGCCCAGGACCTGCCTGGGCACACTAGCTGCAGAAAGTGCACAGTGTGGAAGGGTATGCTGAATGCTCTGAGGTCAGACCCAGGAAGGTGTAACCGTCTTGCTCCGGAGACAGTATGCTCAGAGAGAAGAGGCTCCCCCAGAGTCCTGACTGGCTTTGTATGGAGTAGTTCCAAAGCATCCCAGCATCCTCTTCCACACCATGCACTTCCCGGAAGTCCAAACAGGCACTGACACTCTCTCCTCTGGCCTTTGTCTCTTTTCCAGGCATTAGGAGGCCACCTGATCTCTTTGTTCTCCAACACCTTCAGTTGGCACCTTGCAGAAGAGCGACCCAGGCCATCAGTTGCCTGGAGACAGGGTTTCGGCCATTCTCTGTGCAGACAGCATCATACTGGCACTCTAGGACTCTACAACAATCACACACCCTTATCCCACCATCTAGATCCTTGAGAAATGCATAGGGGAAACTGAGGCACCCACACAGTAGTCAGAGAAAACATTAAGAACATTCCCACTTTATAACACCTGTATACTTTAAAGGGTGTAAAATAATCAAGTATTGTGCTAAACACAATGATACTCCAACTGACCACCAAATTTAAGTTGCAAGTTTTTCCTCTCAGGTGAGGACTCTGGGATGGGGCTGGGGATGAGAGGTTCACACTGCAGCAGGGTGCTCAGGGTTGGGGTGCTGGGGGCACAGGCTCTGGGGTGGGGCAGGGCTGGGGATAAGGAACTTGGGATGCAGACAGCCTGCCCCAGGGCTAGGGCCAGAGAGGACTTTCCCCCCTCCTTACTGGCAGAAGCAAGCTCCAGGGGCCCCTCCTCTCCCCCCCCTCCCCCCACCTCGCGGCACACTCACTCTGCACCACAGTCACTGCACATGCTCCTAGGGACTCTCTCAGGTCCAGAAAAGTCCACTTCGCCTCCCCTAGGATGGGTACCGGGGCAGGGGTTGCCATCATGTGTGACCTCCCCACCCCTGCTGCTGCCACTGGGCTGCCGGGGGGGGGCGGGGGAGAGAGCTCCCAAGCATCTGTGCCCCTCCTTCCCCCTCCTCTCTCCCTCTTCCCTCCCCCGGTGCTCCAGGAGGCTGCCTGCCACTGATCTCTATAGCCTTAGGCAAAAGCAGCACAAAGAAAAGGAGAGATGCACTGGCTGTTTTCTTTCAGGCAGGGCAGCTCCGAGGCGGGGGCAGGGGAGAAACCCAGCTCCAAATATTGGTGGAGCACAGCCCCCAGCCTTGAATATTCCTGGTGCTTGAGCACCTCGAGCCCAGCCCCTGCAGGTGAGTTCCTTCCCCCACCCCTTCCCAGAGACTTCCCAGCAGCCCCTCCCTCAGACTGTGCTGCATTCGGCTCTCTCTGGGACCCAGCAGCCCTGCTCTTACATTCTCCACTGCTTCCTGTCTGTCTGGGCTCCCGGCAGAGTGGTCCCCTCAGGCAGAGTGGGGCCCTACGTGGCTGTCTATTCTGCCTATGGCTAAGGACAGCCCTGCATCAAAGAAATCCTGAAAACCTGAAAAGGATCATTTTAAAGACTGGGAGTGAAGGGATTTGACCTTTCTGCAGACTCTCTCTGCCACATTTTACTAGAAGTAAATGAAGTCCAGGGAGCCACATAGGAAAAGATCTCAGAGTAACATCAAGGATGGCTCACCCTTTAGGGATTCTGGCAGGTTTTAAACAGCCCTGATTAAATGATAGTGCACAACAAGGGAGTGGGTGGGAGTGATCATTAGAAGAAAATGATCCCTCTAGGGCAGTGTTTTTCAAGCCATGGGTCATGACCCACTACTGTGTTGCAGCATGTAAGACGTTGGGTCCCCTTGCTCTGGTCAGCACCACCGACCGGGACGTTAAAAGTCTCATCAGCAGTGCTGTCCAGCTAAGGAAGACTAGTGCCTACCTTTTCTAACACCCTGCCATGCCCCGGAAGCAGCCAGCAGCAGGTCTGGCTTCTAGGTAAGGGGGCCATGGGGCTCCATGCGCTGCCCCTGCCCCAAGCACCCACTCTAGACTCCCATTGGCTGGCAAACGGCCAATGAGAACTTAGGGGGGCAGTACCTGTGGGCAAGAGTCACACAGAGCTGCTTGCGTGCCTCTGCCTAGGAGCCAGACCTGCTGCTGGCCGCGTCCAGGGCACAGCATGGTTCATGGTGCACCCCGGCGGCGCCACTGACTGGGAGCCACTGGAGGTAAGGCCGTATCCCAACACTGTGCCCCAATCCCCTGCCCCAGCTCTGGGAGCCCCCAAACCTGGAACCCCTTCCTGACCCAAATCCCTCATTTCCGGCCCCAGCCCACAGCCTGCACCCCCAGCCTAGAGCCCTCACCCCCTCCCACAGCACAACACCCTACCCCAGCCCTGAGCCCTGCCCCAAAGCCTGACCCCCTCCCACAGCACAACCCCCTGCCCCAGCCCTGAGCCCCCCGAAACCCAGAGTCCCTCCTGGACCCCAACCCCTTGCCCCAGTCCTGAGCCTCCCCAAACCCAGATCCCCTTCCTGCACCTCAAACCTCTCATCCCTGGCCCCACCCCAAAGCCTGCATCCCCCATCCGAATCCTGAGCACCTCCTGCACCCCAACCCCCTCCCCCAGCCCAGAGCCCCTCCCACACCTCAAACTCCTCATCCCCAGCTCCGTTGGGTCATGGGCATCAACAATTTTCTTCAACTGGGTCCCCAGAAAAAACATTTGAAAACCACTGATCTAGGGTGTGTTGCAAAGCAGGAGACTGAGCTGAGCGTTACTAAGCCCTGGTGGGATGGTTTGTTCCATGAGTGCTACATGATTCTCTGGTTCTGTTGTCACATAAACTGTGCTGTGGTTCATAGTGGGCATCTTATATTGTTGAGGAAAGTTTTAGAACTGAGGTTTTAACTGAGTGGGAATCAAACCTGAAAAAAATGCGTCTATTACCTAGGCAGGATAGAGAACTTTCTTGTTCTGCAGAGTTAACCTGCTGAAAGTAATCAAGGGCAATAACATGACAAAAAGTGGCTGGCAGGGCCGGCTTTAGGAAGTGCGGGGCCCAATTCGAAGTTTCGACGGGGCCCCAACAGGGATGACAAAAAAAAACAACCAAACCAAAACAACAAAAAACACCTGTAAAAAAAACTTGTGGGGCTTGTATTCACCGGGCGATCCTCTGAGTCTTCGGCAGCACTTCGGGGGTGGGTCCTTTACTCGCTCCAGGTCTTTGGCGGCACTGAAGAACCCGCCGCCGAAGTGCCGCTAAAGATCCAGAGCAAACGAAGGACCTGCCGCCAAAGTGCTGCTGGAGACCCGAAGCGCCACCAGGAGAGTAAAAATTAAAAAGGTGCCTCTAGCTAGGGAAAGGATTCTCACTGGGTGCGGGGCCCTCCTAGGCGCGGGGCCCGATTCAGGGGAATTGGTGGAATTGGCCTAAAGCCGGCCCTGGTGGCTGGAGTACCCTATTACAGTTGTTGCTTCCTCTCTTTCCTATGTCATTTTCCCTGTCCCTTGGTTTGTCTTATTATTTCTGAAAATATTTTTATTAGCTTTGCAATATAACACAGTTGAAATGGAGATGGTGAAGTATTGGCATCAAATCCAGACAAACATCAAGAATCAATTAAATTAAATAGCTCTTTGCTCTACTGAGAACCAACTATCTACAGTCTTGTCAGCTAACCTAACAAATATAAACTCAATTAGGCAGTGGTAAAAAGAGGAATATTCCATGGATAGAAACAAATAGGCAAGAGACATTTGTAATAGAAGGTCAGTGACTGGAATTATCTATTGATATGCTCAGACTGCAGTATAAATTCTGAAAGATGCTTTGTTGTCCCCACAACAATCTATGAATTTAATAATAGTTTACAAGTGGCACATCTGGATGAGTTGCCAGGGAGATGAGGGCTGCTTATCGGTAATGAAAATCATCATTATCTCAGCCTGCAGTTTTCTATAGCAGCTTTCTGGCTGGCTGCCAAGAGGCTGTCTCTGTGCGATCCAACAGGTGGACAAATTTCTTTTAATCAGCTCTGTCTGGATGGAACATAAAAATAATAGAGGGTTAAATGTGCCTCCTTCCCAATAGAGGTACCCTGATGTGCAGCTACAGTCTGCCTACAGCTGTCTGAGCATTTTTGACAAATGTTTTTTGTCAGAAAAATATTGACTCATCAAAACCAAAACTTTTTGTAGAAACCTATCCGTTTCAATGAAACTTTTGTCAGAAAGGCTTCTCAGCTCTGAGATGGAATATCTGGTCAGTGAGAGAGACTCCCACCCCGGAACAGCCCATACCCATGTAGGGCACTCACCTGATCTGCAGCACTGACTTCAGTGTGGGTCTCCCGCCTCCCAGATGAATGACTTAATCAGTGGGCTACAGAGTCAGGCTCTCACTTTCTCTCTTTGGCACAATGGATATTTAATTATTTAACTACAATGTGCAACAGCTTCAACAGGAAGTACTCAGAGTTGCTTAAAATTAAAGTCCTTGCTCTAATCAGGCAGATTGAGTGGGCAGTTGGGGAGGAAGCTGGGAAAAGGGGAGATGTCTCTTCCCTTCACTGCCTTGCTTTTTCACGCACAAATTCCAACAGTCAGTTTCATCCTAATGCAGAATGAAACCTCAAACAATTTCACAAAATAGAATTCTTGTTTTCTGGACAGCTCTAAATCTGTCTATCTTAAGCACCATCCTCAGAAATCTAACATATATGAGCAAGTAGAAATTTCTCACACTGAAAATATTATTATTATAGATTTGTATAGTGCCCTTTACATGCATTGGATTATTCTGCACAATGCTAAATGATATACAGTTTAGTGATTGATTCACCTACCACTGAAATGGAGCCACATTAGGGTGGAATATGGCAGCTGTTTTAGAATACCATCCACACCACGCAATGTTTTAGGAAACAGAAGTGAAGAATAGTGTCTCAGTCAATGAAATATGAATTAAAATTGAATGTATAAGATCCTAAAGGAGATTACTGTTTCAGACTGAAAGTAGCGCTACATTATAACTAAATTGTCTCTGTAAGAGCCAGGGAAATTCCTATTTTCCCTGACAGAGTGAGTGATATTAAAAGTACCATAAACAAAACTGATGGGAATAAGGGGCTTAGGTGCTGGTCCCGGTCATGCAACATGCTGAGTATCCTGTGCCACTGAAGTCAGTGGGAGCTGAATGTGCTCAGGGTGTTGTAGCATTTGGCCCTTAGAATAGAGTGATTCTTTCAAACCATTGTTAAGGCATTTGAGCTTCACACTGTGAGGAAAGCAGTGTGGTGTTTACAGTAGATCTGTAACTATCCTTTGTCTTTCTGCATACTGCAACTTTAAATCATTAAGGACTCTACTGTCTGCAGAGACTGGTAGCCATTTCATGTTCAGTTTTGTGAAGACAGTTACAGAGAATAGCACTGTGCTAGCTCAGGGAGACATAACTTTAGTTCTTTATAGTTACTTTTATTTTAGATTAAATGATCTGGTTGTCTTGGTCTATGGCAGCAGTTCCCAAACTGAGGTCCATGTATGCAAGGTGTTGTTCAGAACATTAGCAGGTCACGTGGCAATAACTCCACCGCCTTTGGCCTTGCTTCCATGTTCATTGCAAAGAACAGCCTGGAGGATTGTCAAAGCAGCTGAGAATAAGAAGGAGCCTACTGACTGTTAAGACAATAAGAGAAAACAGGAGCTATCAAGAACCAGCCCAGAGCCACAGAGCAGCCTAGAGTTGCCAAGCACCCATGGCAGAGGAAAGCATAGGAAGAAGGAAACCAGGCATCAGGAAATGATGTGCTGGGTACTGGAGGAGAAATGGGCCATGTGGCAAAGAAGCAGGGGCAGAGGAGCAGACCAAAGAGCAGAAGAGATGTGAGGGGATATGAAATGCAGAGCAGAATACACAGTGTTATTGACTCTTTTTCATAATTGACAAAACACATACTGCACCAAAGAGAGTTTAAAATACTTATATATGTCTGTAACAGGGTGTGCGGACTCAGGAGCCGACTCAGCATCTTGTCACTCAAATCCCCACCTGTGTATATTAATTCAGCTCTGACTGAAAGACAGGAGACTAATTAACTGAGTGCTGATGCAGTTGAGGGGCAATTTGGTGGAAGTACCCCCCTAGCACCTAGGCCTATATGAGCAGACAGGAAGGAAGTATCGGAGGAAGAGTTGAGAGCCTGAAGGAAAGCAGAAGTAAGCAGGACTGGTGGTGGCTGAGGCTATAGTACTCATAATAGTAATAATTAATAATAGCACCACCACCTTCCCTAGAAGCAAATGGAGAAGCTAGTGACTCAGTGTAAATATAAAATATAATAAAGTACAGGTGTAGTTAAGGGACTCATAGGGGGAGTCTCTAATGCCCCTAATGTTTCTTTTCTGCATATGCGGTTGCTATTATTGCTGCATGGATGTTACGGGCCTGTGAATGGGAAGGGATGGAGCCTGCAGGATCACAAATAAGAGGGGTGGTGTCTGAGGGATAATCTCTATAAGAGGATGTGGTTCACAGTATGGGAAAGTTTGAGAATCCAAAGTGATGCTCAGGTAATACTCATTACAGTTGTTGCTCCAAATGATAAGGAGGCAAATAAGATTCCTGTACAACTCCCCCTGCCCCAACCCAACCCTGATCTAAAACAAATTATTAGAAAGCACCCCTGCCAACACCACAGTTTATGGACTAAGTTTTCCTGTCCTTCCTCATGGCCCAAATCCATAGAAATGTGGGAAAACAAGAATACATTCTAACTTAATGAGAACCTAGAAAATAGTACAGTCTGGACGCCTGATGGTATTATTCATGGAGCTATGCAACATAGCTGGATATAGCAGATCACATATTATTTCAAAGCAGAGGAAAGCAATGCTGTGAATAAATTGGAGAATCCAAAGTCAATTTATAGCAGGTTTGATGGCAAATAACTAAACATGAAAAAAACTTTTAGAAAACAACACTTTTTCCAGATGGTATGGTCTAAGCCCCATTACCTTACCTTGAAAGGCCAACGTAAATCTACCACAAGTCCAGGACATTGCTTATTCACCAGCATTGTCTACCTCAGACTAGGAGGGGGATTTCACCAATTCTGGGGTTATGTGTCATTGTGGGTGTTGCTGTCACATGGTGAGATTGCATTTCACTGTCTTGTAAAACACAACATGTCGTTAGGAAGATAGCGAAAAGAAACCGGTCCAGAGCTAGTCAAACAGAAGTGTGAGTGTTTGTGTGCATGCACACAGTATGGAGTTCTGTGGGTGAACAACCTGTTTGCTCCCTACCCAGTGGAGAGCAAAGGAGAGAGAGAACTGACAAGGCTGGTCTGCTCACCACAGCTTCTGGTTGGGGGTTGTGATGGCTGGGGTGAGGTCTCCCTTTTCCCCTGGAGAGGAGGGAGAGCTTGAAGGAATTGAGATTCAGCCAGGGGAAAGAACTTTCTGAGGCAGATGGAGAACTCCCAGCTTGGATACTTCTTCCCCCATCAGATGGAGCTGCTGTTGCCCCTGCTGATGTGAGAGGTTTGGCACCCCATATACTACTCCTCCTGTATGCACTTCAGATTCCTTGCCTGATGTAGCATCCAGGCAGTGAGGAGGGATGAGCTCTGCTTACTGAGCTTCCACTAGCCCACAGAGTGGAAAGGAGGGGAAGGTGTCCCTCTGGGTTTAGCGGAGGAGGATGTACAGCTGGGCTTTCCCACACTCCCCCTTACTTTAAGTCCGGTGTAACATACGTCATTCAGTCTATGCCTTGGCTTGAGATCACTGGCTGACTTCCTGCCTCTGTTGCCAGGAAGTCTAAAGCCCAAGCTTATAAGCATGCTCTACTGGGAGAGGGTTGTTTGCCCTTTGGCTTCCATGTTAAACTCCACAACAGATTTAGGCCTGGATAATGTACGACTTCAGACCCTCACCTCTTTGATCAGAGGCAAAGCCAGTGTGGAGGAAGTACTGAAACCCCTTCACACCACTCCAGTCAAATGGCTCAGGCAGAAACCTGGGCCCAGCCCAGGTTTTCCTGTTGGACAGTTAAAAATTCCCTACTTCGTTCCCGTCCTCAAATGAGCTCTACACTTTTCAATTTTCATACAATAGCAAAAATGTTAACAGCCAGATTGGGCTTGGCCCTTGTGCAGTGCAACTATGGGGAAGGCTGAGGACAAGGAGCATCCCTCTGCTCCCCTCACACCAAGGCCAGACATTGTTGTGGTGTCTCCTAACTCCCCTTGAGATGCTGGCTACTATAACAGGGGTGTTGATAAATAGAGGCTTTGTTTGGCTCAAACCCTTCCCTTGCCTCCCCATGCACCAGGAAACAAAGCTGACTAAACATGCAGGGTGGTGCAGCAGGCATGCAGTCTCTGCACATCTGGAATTGTGCCATCTCCACTCACAGTGTCTACCAGCCACAATCTGATCCTGTATAAAAAGTGCAAAGTGTGACGTTCCCCTCTTGTCTGAACCAGTGATCTGTTAGGCCACTCCAATTCTTGACTCTGGGAGCCAGCCTTACCCTGCTCTGCTGTGAGAACCCCCACTCCTGGGCTGTTCACGCCCAGCCTCTAGCATGTAAGGTGCTCCCAGCTACTTGCAAGTGAATGACACTAGCCAATGTCTCCAGTCCCAGACACAACCCTAGGAACCTCCGTCTTGCAGTGTCCAGTTATGCCCGCTGGACGCTGCAAATTTATATGAGTTCATCAATTTAACAAAGAAATTGATTTGTACCAGGTTTGTTATCCCAAGGGGAGTCTCAGACATGCTTCAAACCAAATGCACTGCTTCAGGTAGAATAAACAAACAAATTTATTAACTATAAAGGTAGATTTTAAGTGATTATAAGTCAAAACATAACAAGTCAGAGTGGTCACCAAAAGAAAAGAAAATATAACGCTGCGACTGCAGCACACAGGTCAGTCACACATGTTAAAAGACAAAATGGGCTCTGTTAGGATCACTACTGCCTAGCAACCAAGTCTGCTCCAAAAGTGACAAGATAGAATCAATGGTCTGGAGAACCAGTCCAGAAGAAATTATTTTAGGGGGTTTCGGGGTCCCTGGAGAAGTGGAAAAGGGCAGACCAGTGAAATTTTTGTCTAAAACCCTACCTGAGATCCCTTCTTTACACGCTGATACAGAGCTGGACATTAAGCCCACCGCTCCATAGCCCCCACACCCTCAGCTAATGCCAGGGTATTTATATCAAAATTCTTGAAATACAGCATGAAAGAATCCATCTTTAAAAGAGCCAGAGAAAAAGGAAACCTGAGTTGGAATGGGCATAAAATAATTTTTCCTGACTACAGTTGTGGCATAATTGAAAAAAAGAGCATTGTTCTATACGGCATGGAAAATAACCAGCTATTTTTAAGATCCATCAGGATGGCCAACTCAGTAGCTTCTCTAAATTGGAGGGAGCAGAGAACTACATTGCCTCCACAAAACCGGACAAGATAATTATTATTAGAAATGGAATTGTGAGATCCAGATTAATAGCTGACCAGCCTTAGTTTGTTAGGCAGATCAAACACCCCGGTGTCCCAGTGACAGGATAGGATATATATACGGTGTCCTCTGAGACCAGGCTAGTTCTTGCTCAGCAGGATGTGGTGTGTTGATTATATGGATTTTCGATCTCGTTATCTTACTCAGGGTGTTTTTAAGAACAGCGTACCAGTAATGTATTTAGTTTAAATTACAGAGAGTAATACAGAGTAACACAGCTAGGGTTGAGGGCAATATTTCAATTCTTATGGGCCTTTAAATAGTCAACTGATGAAGAGCCATACACTGGGATTTTGGATCCAGTTGTCTATAGGAAGTGGTGGAGTTGCTTCTGCTTGTTTCCCACTCCTCATATTTTTTCCAGCAGATCCCCAAGCAGGTACCTGTCTTGTAGGATCCTAAACTTTGATGCATATGAGTATTTTAGCCCCAGAACACTGTTCACCTCTTTCCTCACATTTTGTAATGCGGGAGGCTGTACTGTTTGTTTGGAAGCAGTGGGCTGGTGAATACAATGAAAGTCCAGGGGCCAGACACTTCAGTGAGATGCTTGGAGGGCTTGAGGATTGGAGCATGCTTATCACTAACCTGCAGGGGGACAGCAGGGCCTGTATAGGCCTAGAGGGAAATGCTTATGTTGCCCATGGCTGATGGAGTTAGGGAACTGACCCTAGCAGGCACAGACAAGGTGTGACTTATGTACCTGGCCCTTTGTGGCCTCCCTGCTGGAGGCCCTGCAGTCAAACCCACCCCAAGAAAGGAGCAGCGAAGGTGGGTCCTCCAGGCCTGCCTAGAAAGGCTGCAGAGAACCAGCCAATCAGATCTCACTACACTCAGATAAAAGGGGCTGCAGGGCCTTAGCAGTTCATTTCCTGGCTGGGACCAGGGAGGTGGAGAAGGGTTCCTCTCTGGCCATAGGTACCTGTCTGGCTACATTTACTTAAACTGGGAGAAGGGGGACCTGTGAACTTTAACCCTAAAGATAAGGGGTGAAGCTAAAGGGGCCAGCTGAGAAGAAGCCCGGGGAAGTAGCAGCAACTAGCTGAAGGGAGCAGTACATGGGTGCTGTTTATAGAGTCCCTCGGTTGAAGCCCAGAGTAATGGGCAGGCCTGGGTTCCCCCAGTGGTGAAGTGCTCGAAGCCCTGAGAAGGGGACAAGGCTCCTTTAGAAGCCCAAGCAAAGGCCTGGATTGAAATGGCCCAGAGATGGGGCTGAAGACCCTGGTGGGGGCAGATAGTTTTGTCGGACTTTCCCTACCCTAGAAAGGGTTTATTCTGGCTGTGTGACTTGGCTGGTGGGCTGAGCCACTGAAGAATTGCCAAGCAAGGCTGACAACCTACAGAGAGTACCAGGGAAGGAAAAGGCCACTAGTACCAGATGCAGCAGCAGATGCTCAAGAAATGAGTATCTCCTGTTAAGCAGGGCTTCCTCATGCTAAAGGCAGGTGATAGCAAGGTGCCTCACAACCCTGGGTATCCCTCAGAAGTGTCACACCAACTTTAGGTTTGCTATATATTCTTAGTCTTTGCTATATATCCTTAGTCTTGAGCCAAGTGACTCAGTGGCTATATATGGAGGAAGGCTGTATATCTTGGCTTTATATGGAGGAAGGAATTATAGCTCCACTACCACTAGAATCAGTCCTAAGGCTGGTCTACACTAGGGAGGGGGATGGATCTAAGATACACAACTTCAGCTAGGTGAATAGCATAGCTGAAGTCAAAGTATCTTAGTTCGATTTAGCTCTCAACCTCACAGTGTGGGATCGATGTCCGTGGCTCCCCCGTCGACTCTGCTACCACCATTTGCGCTGGTGGAGTTCGGAAGTTGACAGGAGCGCATTCGGGGATCGATATATTGTGTCTAGATGAGACGCAATATAGCAATCCCTGAGAAATCGATCACTACCCACCGATACGGCGGGTAATCTAGACATACCCCTAAACTCAGACTATTCCCACTTCCCTAAGGAGAAATAGGCCATAATTTTGGCTGGTAGCAAAGCCTGGGACCTGGTTGCTTGTAAGTTTGAATGTCATCTCTTATTACATTCAGAGACTTCAATTTAGGATAACTCCAGAATTGTAATTGCACATAGACCAATTCTATGGCACAAGTGAGTTTAAAAGAGTATTTTGAGAATAAATCACAACATTGAAAATGATTCCTTCATGCCTTTTTCTTGCCTTTAGAGAGAAATTCCAGATGAATCAGAAAAGGTAATACCTTCAATTTTAAACATGCTCTGTAACACCACTTGTGAATGTCTGCCTTAGCAGCACCAGATCCTCCTGACCTCTGGGGCTTTCTGAAAAAATCACACTGTCTGCCTAAGCCATTGTCTAGTCTGTATTCTTCCCTACTGGGCAAATTCGCAAGCCGTTAGAGACCATGTTAGAAAGAAATGGGAACATGACCTCTCAGTTTCCCTTGTTAACATTTAGTTTAATTGGATTTGTTGCAACATACAGCATTTCTCGCTAGATTTGAGGTTAAGATTGATCCTGCAGGAAATTCTTTAGAGGATGCACTGGACTCCATATAGACTTTTCAGGTCCAGAGCAGCCAGATCTGATAAGTGCTGGTGCTGCAATGTAGCTAGTGCTAATTTATACCATATGGTTTGGGGTTGCCCTGTCATCTGTCATTACTGGACAGAAGTAAATATTTGGGCCAACTTCTTTCTCTCCACCAAGGAGGAATTGCAGGCTGGTCACATCATCTTAGGCGTATCCAGTTCATCTTGGGGACTGAAATCCTTTGAAAAATTATGATTGGTAGAGCTCTGATCATAGCCAAATATCTAATTCTACAACAGTAAAAGTCCCAAGTGTGCCAGACTATTTGAGTGGTTCTCTGACTTGGTGAGCCTGGCAGAGATGGAACAAATAGTGTTTTGCAACAGAAACCACCAGAATAAATGTATAGCTACATGGTCCCCAGTTTTGGAATCATAAGAATATTCAGTTAAATTCATCTCCGACTTATCTCTTATCCTCTTTTACAGATCTTTTGGGCTGTTCTCTGGTCCTTTTTTTATTCTCACTGATCCTTTTTCTCTTCTACTTATCTGTTTTTCCAAAAGGGAATAACCTGGAGGCTTCTTTATGATCTTACTTTATAAAGAACCCCAAACTGGGGCTGTACTATTCCTTTCCCTTAATAATGAAGAAGTTGGGTCTTCCCTACCTTGCTGTATTGGCTCTCGACTCTAGGTTAAATACCTTTCTTTTCCTTATTAGTTGTGTTAAAATAAATAATAATGAATAAATGCATTTTTTTTAAAGAAATAGGGCAGGGTTGTAAAACGCTTAGAGGTGAAGAAGAGCAGCTTAAACTGGATGTAGTGAAAAAGGGAATCCACTAAAGGGATTCAGTGAGGAGGTGTCATTCATGGGCAAGGAAAGTGTACATTAAAACTAGAAATGAAAAATTAAATATGTCATATGCTTCACTGTACCGTTTTACTTCTATACCTGTCTTCTTCTGTTGTAAGGCCAGAATCTTTACTGTTCTGTTCCAGTGTCTCCAACCACTGGTCAAGATTGTGGAGAGAGAATTGAGATGAGATACACATGATGATCCAGAATTACCTTTTATATCGTCAGCTTGTAGTTACCTTTTGGCTCTAATTTTACCTTGAAGTTTCATCTGAAACAACAAGTGAAACCTTGTAGTGCCACATCTTCAACCGGGCTGCCAGAGGCCTGGCACACCAACATTGGTTTTTTTGTGTGTCTTTCCTTTGAGCTATCACTTTCCCTCTTCTTCTCTTTCTGGCCCTGGGAACAACCAATATAGCCCCTCATTCTCAGGCAGCCCAAGAAAAGAGTTTTGGTCTCTTTCATAGAGAATGCTGCAGCCTTCTGCCAAGCCACTCTGCAGTCTGTGAAAACATCTGGTTAACATAAGGGCAGCTTTCAGACTACGGCATGCTCTGTAGTAGTGAGACATCTGCTGGTAGGAATCAGCTCAATAAGACAAATTTACAGAAATAGTAAAAAGTGACTCGGTAAAATTCCTCCTAGCTAAAAAGCAATTACATATTCAGTTCTGTCAAAATAAGCCACAATTCCACCACTACCGCTAAGGGCTGTGCATATTTAGAGCACTACAAATTATGTATAACTTCATTTCCCTTTAACTGGAGGATCTGAGCATCTTTGAATTGCAAAGCAGGCAAAAATTCACTTCCATCACTTTGTTACGTTTTAAAGGAGGGTGGGGAACTTGTTTTGCTTTAGAAGTATACACATGGTTTTTTTCATAGGTGGACACTCAAATGGCTCAATGTTGTTCTGACTAGTGTTGGCCAACTAGCAAGCAGATTGACTGTATTTCTGAAGTAAATTTTTGTCCACCATTATTTCTGGGGTCATATTATTCATAAATATTTGAACATCTGCCTTGCAGTGGTGAAAAATTTTGTTAAGTTTGTTGAGTTTTCAAGATTTAGCACTAGTGATTATTTTGAAAGTTTCTATGGAATGTGTGTTGCTCACTACTTACTAACAGGTTGTTAGTTAGAAAAACATTGGTCAGGTGGTCTAGTTGTACTTTGTCCTGCCTCAGCATGAGAGGCTGGACTGGATGACCTCTTGAAGTCCCTTCCCTGTTTTTAAAAGTTTCAGCCATCCAATCAGAACTGACAAAGTAGTTTGTGAGCTAGATGATCAGTCTAGCTATTGAAGGCAATTATTTGACTCCCCACCCCCAATTAGTGTGGTATCTGAGAGCCCACAATCTTTAATTAATTTGTCTTCACAACACTTCTGTGAGGTAGGGAAGTCCTATCATCTCCATTTTACAGATGGGGAACTGAGGCACAGCGAGATTAAGAGGCTTTCTATGCAGAGAAATTTACCATCATCATTTATATTGGTAAATTGCCCCTTGTAGACAAGCCCTAAGTGAACTACCCAAGATCACTCAGGGAGACTATAGCAAAGTAGGGCATTTAACATGAGTCTTCAAGATTAGCATCCTAACTGCTGAGCCATCCTTCCCCTCACATCCCAGGAACAGACAAAATGAAGAGTTTAAAAACAGCCCCTAGGCTGAAATGTGTGTGTCCTGGTAAAAAATTACAAACAGCAGATAATTGTTTACCTTAATGTAAGGCCCAGTGGGTTGTGAACCCAACCTTCTAAAGCTGTTAGACAGCAGTCACCTCCACACTGCCACCCAGCAACAGCTGTAACCAGCTCACACTCCATGACCTGCTGTGGACATGGACCATGGGAAGTCCCGTCTCAAGGGATCTAACAAGCAGCAGCCTCATAGCTCCTCATCCTATATAAACCCAAGGACTGGCCCAGGAAGCAACCAGGGAACACTGTGGATCTCTTGTAGCTGCCATGGCCATTCCTGCTCTTGAACTCCTGGCTCTCACCTCAGCTTGATTTGGACCTTGCCTCCTGACCTGGCCCCTGAAACATGACATGGACTCTGATGGTTGATATTAATCTCAGCCTGGAACTTGGTTATGAACTCCTCTACTACTCTCAGCCTCGGGTTTGATGGTGCTGTGATCCTTGGTCCTGACTGCCCTTGTCAGGATCCTGCCACCTGTTCTCAGCACAGAAAATCTGCTTCGCCGGCCATTCCTCCATCAGAACTGTATATTTTCTCTCATGTTCACCACTACAAAGGGAAGGAGTCACTCTGTGTCCAGCTGCTACCGGGACAAAAAGGTGAGACAATACTCGATCCCTTCTGGCTAGGATTAACAGATTCAGTGGGGCACTGTGCCACTAAGACACTGTTCCCTGAACAGGATGCAATAGCACACACTATAAGCAAGCAAGACATGAAGAGGCTGCTGGAGATGAGTCTGTTTTTTCCTGTTATTCATATAGTGATTACACCCTTCACTTTGCCCAGGTGATAAATGAGAGCGGCTGCAGATACTGTAATTAATTGTCCAGCTGTTTGCCTGTACATCCAAAAGGTGTTCCAGTAACCATGACAATGGGGAGATATAGCTCCCTCACACACACGCACACACTTTGCCCCAAACTAATAGAATCAGCCTCTTTGCTGCTGAGCCGTAAGAGCTGGTGTGTAGAGAGTCCGAGGAGCAGAAGCTGAGCGGAGACAGAAGTCATGCACAGAGAATGCAAGAGGGCTGATGAACTAACAACGCGTGCTTCATTCTCCAGCTGAACTGGAAACAGCTCCACAAGCTCAGCTTGCAACTCTGATGGTGGGAAGAAATTTTTGGAGCTGTTTGAGTGAGAGGGCTGGAGCATTTTGAGATGTCTTAATCCCGTAACAAAGACTGTATCAAAGGGACTGAGCATTAGGAAGCATTTCAACAGGTGTCTTTGCAAAAGGATTCTGATTCTTCCCTCCCCCTTCCGTCTCCCCAGAAAAACATGTTTGGAATAGCAGCAAATTCAGTATCCACCAAATCTCCAGCCTGGACTCCAGTCATCCTTAACTAATAACCCCATTGCTTTAACGAAGTCCTCACACTTGACTGTCTTCTTGGACTTGGACAAAAATATTACCTCCCTTCATCTCCTTCCTTAGAAATGGAGTAGACTGCCCAGAGGATTGAGAACCCTTGAAATTTATGGGAATTTTATGAAAGAAAAAATGCTACAATTCTGCAGGTATCTTTCGTGAGTTATCCGGAAGCTCTGAGAACCTGAGGAGAGTGGCTGTGTACAGGAGGACTCAAACTAGCAGTGGATCAAGATAGCATTCATCACCACAGCAGAGTTGCTGCTCCCTCTCTGATAGCAGGAGGCTGCAGCTAGATAAAGAGAAACATTAAGGAGTGGCTCTGATCTCAAGACTCCAGTTTACTTGCAAACAATACAACACTCCAATATACTGAAGCAAGAATCGGGGTCAGGCTGTGTCATGGAAGGTGAGAACATCCAGTTTCTATCCCCTTGTCAAATGTATATTGCAGGTGTTCAATTCAGTTCTCTTAGAGACTGATCTAAAGTCAATGAGAGTCTTTTCATTGACTTCAGTGGGCTTCGGATCAGTCTCTTATAGCGTAAGTTATTATGGCATATTTGTCTTCCGTGAAATGTATGGGAAAACTATTTAATACTGCAGAGAAGGAGAGAAGCGGAAGAGAAAACATGCATTCTGTGGCTTCCACAACAACCATAACTGTGTGTGCGTGTGTGTGTGTGTGTGAGAGAGAGAGTGATACTCTAGGCTGTTAACATTTAAGCCTTAATACCTAGTATAAGTTAAATTTAGTCAAGTTATAGTTGCAGTGGGAGCCATAATTTTGCATTTCCTGGCTTTTGTGGGTTTAGAAATAACTAAAATATTGCAATAATGTAATTTTTTGCATTTAATTTAATTACCATTTTAATAAAAGTACAGAGTAAAGAAAGGAGTCTTTCTCCACCAGCTGTCAAGACTTCATACATATGTGGAACTATACATTTGATAAGAATACTACAGCTAACCCTTCTTAAAGTGAAGTCATTTTCCTCATAGAAAACTTTACCAATTTGAAGGTTCATGTTAAGCAAATTGCAATTTACACACTGAAATGCACTGACATAATCTGGAGTCACATCACAGGTGACTGAAATGGGTTCCTCTGTATAAGCACATAACAGCTCATGCCTAGATAATCACACAAGGAGCCTGATACAAACTCCCATGAAATTCAAGAAAAGACTCTAATTGACTTCAGTGGGCTGTGAATGAGACTTTTCATACACCCTTACATCAGCAAGGGAAATAACATGCCCAGGACCCTATTTTCAATATTCACATTCCCCCATATATACCTCATCCCCCTCAAAATAAATGCTGGGGAAAGGATCCTTCCTGACTGAAGGCTGCTTACGTGCCCAACTCAAACACTTCAACTAGTGACCTTCTGCCTGTGTTCCAACCCCAGCCTCACCTTATCCCTTTCTGCCTCTGTTCCTCCATTCCCCCAGCGCCTGTCCCCTCCCCATCTGCTCTTCTCCCCTGGTTCCTGTCTTCCTCTTACCACACACACTCCTGTCTTTCAATGGCTTCTCCCTTCCCCCCATCCTTGTCTTATGCCCCTCTTCCATGCTTATTCCTGTCATCTTCCCCAACCATTCTCTGACCTCTCTTGCTCCCGTCTTTTTTCCCTGACCCCATTCTTCTCCTCTCTGCGTTAGTCAGGCAGCTCCTTCCCTTTCCCTCCATGCTACCTGGGCAGCAGCAGGGGGACCACTGAGAGTGCAGGAAAGCCTTCCTGTGCCTAACACCAACATGGCCCCCAGCAGCTGAAAGGAGCAATTGCAGAGAGAGAGAGAATCTTCAAAGGATTTAGCGGCCAAATTCTAACAAGTCTCTGCTGAGCATGTGTGAACTGGGATTTTTGTCAGTGATTATAACTTACCTAAATATGGCAAAATCTTCCTTGGGATGGTGAAAGACACTTCTTTGACACCAACGTGACTCCCCTGCCACATTTCAAGTCCCTGTTGCAAAGCATGAATTAGCTAGAGCTTCTCAACAAAAATGTTTTATAGCAATTATTTTTAACATAGGCAGAATAATGTATTTTTACCATAATCTTGTTCTCAGAAATGGCTCAATCATTTTAGCTGAAATTTTCCAAAAAAAATGTCTGCCTTAGGCAGACAACTGGCATGGGAAATTTTACGCAAATAGTTAAGGTTTGGCCAAGGTCTTGCAACTGAACACCATGTCTTGCAATGGCAAGTTTCAGGCCATGTTAACTATAGACATTACCTATTCTGATTAATGGAAGCTGCCTGACCAGAGACAGCTCAGACACAAACCAGTACCTTATTCTGATTGGACATGTAGTCTTTAAGCCAAGTTACACTCCACTGTTCACACAGTAACACCAGAACAGCGTCCTGTATTGCTGCATCCTGCTGATACCAAAAGCACATCCTCAGCATGCACAACATGACAAGCAAATGTGCTGTAGCTACTGTCATAGCTTCCTACTCAGATTTGAACCTTAGCGTTCATAAACTGAGAAGCTAGCATGAAACCTCTAAGCTTAATTACCAGCTTAGATCTGATATTGCTGCCACCAGCCAGGAATTTCCAGGGCCTGACTCCCTCTCTGGTCTCCCAAAACCCTCTCTGGGGGACCCCAAGACTCAGAAGCCCTGAGTCTCACACCAAAGGGAAAACAACCTCCTCTCCCGTGTCTCCTCTTAATTTTATTCTCCAGCTCCCCTCCCCCCTCCCTGGTATCTGGCGAGTAACTGTACTTAAACTCCTATGAATGCAAAACAGAGACAGCAATTTACCTTCCCCCCTCCTTTCCCCCGAAGGCTAGTGCAGATCAAGAACCTAGTCAAGCTAACAGCAAAGACCATCCCGCCTCTCCGTTCGTTCCTTAGCCTTAACCAGAGAAAAACTCAAATAGTTTTAAAAAGAAAGCTTTATATAAAAAAGAAAGAAAAAAGACATAAACAATCCCTGTATCAGGTTGAACAAACAGGGCAATCACTAAAAGAAAATATGAATTAAACCTTATTCAAAAAGAATCCAATTCAAACATTCCACAAAACCTACAACACATGTAAATACAAAAAAAACAATAACAGCCTATTATTTTTTTACCTTTGTACTGACAACTGGGAAACAGAATAGATTAGAAGGACGAAATAATCCTCTCACAGTTGAAGAAGCACAGAACAGACAAAGACCCAAGACCAAGAAACACCCACAAATTCCCTCCCTTAAGCTTTGAAAAATCCAGTTTCCTGATTGGTCCTCTTGTCAGGTGTTTGGTTCCCTTTGTTAACCCTTTACAGGTGAAAGAAACATTAACCCTTAGCTATCTATTTATGACAGCTACTACAGCTCCTGAAAGTGCTGCTTGACTATAAGAAGAGATTGTGTCGAAATGATGCTTTCTTACTCAACCAGTCTCTTCTTTATGTGTGAATTCTGAATTGGGGGTGTATGCTCTGCTGATGAATCTCAATTTGTGCTCCTATCAGCCCTGCAAAGCCAAAGGATGAGTGGTACAATGTCAGCACAGTGTAGCTGTGACCAGGACCCTGGACTGGGACGCAAGAAAATTGGGTTCTATTCCTAGTTCTGTCACTGACTTGCTGTACGATCTTGGCCAAGTCCCTTCATCTCCCTGTGCCTCTTTTTTTCCTCTTGCACTTTGTCTGCCTTGTCTGCTTAGATTGTAAACTCTGAGACAAGACTATGTCTCACTATTTGTTTGTACAGTGCCTCACTATGGGGTTGTGGTCTCAGCTGGGGTCTTTAGGTGCTGCTATAGTACAAACAGTGAGTTTATTTTGGTTTGAACATCTTCAACAGAATTAACAACTAGATTCTGATCAGAATTTTAATCTTTAATGTTAGTGATACATGAGCCAAAAAGAGAGTAGCTGAACTTGAAGATTGCAGGGTGAGTTTGAGGAGCAGCACTTTTTTTTTGTGGTGGTGGGGAGATGGGAATGGGCTTAATACTTGTGAATTAAGCAGCTTTGATGTAGAAATGATTGAACAACAATAAATATGGTACCCTATAGTGCTGTTCTTACACTTTCCAGAGCAGAACTGAACTGGAAGCTTTTTGTTTGAGATCTAGAACTTCTCTTCAAGTGCAACTGCACCTTTGCTTCTATATTCACTTAAAACAAGTCACATCAAAAGAAATCAAATGCTTTAACACATCAGTATCATATATACTTTTTTACTATTAATCATAATGAAGAACTGCAACACTGACATGTTCCCTTTGGGAAGTTTATAGTTCGTACGACATTTCACATATCTGGTTTATATTTTCCTTATCACATGTCAGCTATAGACCAGATAACCTCTCTCTCTCATCACTGGTGATTAAGACACTTTTTCAAACAAACAAATCAAGGTCCTGGATCTTGAATTGCGTCTGCATGAGTGCAGGGCTCTGTCTTTATAGATGCAGGAGCACACCAAGAAACTGAGTTTGCAAAGGCATCTTCAGTATGACCATGTGAGGTTCACCTTTTTGCCCTTTTTGTCATTAGCTGTAACTCGGACATCATTTGTTATCATAGAATCATAGAATCAAAAGGTTGGAAGGGACCTCACGAGGTCATCTAGTCCAACCCCCTGCTAAAGGCAGGACCATTTTCCCTAAATAATCCCAGCCAGGGTGCAGTCTAGCCGGACTTCAAATAGCTCTAAAGATGGAGATTCTATCACCTCCCTAGGTAACCCATTCCAAAACCGTCGAGGAGATCTCAGAAGAAGTAGTGTTGTACAGGAGAGGAAGACAAGCAAAGGGTAGAAGAGAGTAATGGAAGAGAAAGTGTTTGGAATAACAATAAAAGAAACACTAATAAGGACAAATCCCATTCTGAAAAGCTATAAAGAAGCCCATTAATAGTTATTTGGCAGCTCAGAGGACACCAGCAACAGGAGAGGAATAAAATCACAGTGTGAATAACCAAGTAGTTAAGAACTATAGAGGCTCAAGCAGGAAAACTCCAGGGCTGGATCTGAACCCAAAATATCTCCAAAGTACAGGCCATTTGGATCTGGGGCTTGGGTTGGCCCCATCCTAAAATTAATAAACAATAATAAAATGCAAAAGATTTGCAGCCTCTATGAGCCTTCCTCTTTCCCCTAAATGACCCAAGAGACACAGGACCCATCAGGTGCAAAGGGTGTATTAAAGTTAATCAAGTCTTATATCCATCAAAGTTTTGGAGCTTTCTGCACAGCTTCTCCTCCTGCCTCCGCAAACAAGCTCTTTTTCCCCAACCCTCTTCTACAGATGACTCCTCCCCTTAGCCTGTAGGATGTAAATTTGTCTTTCTCCCAGTCTTAAGTAGAGATGAGTTAAAATCCAAATATACATTTGAAACCCCTAACTTTGGGGTTTCAGTGAAATTGGACTTGGTTCCAATCCATCCCTTATTTTGGGTTTACAAAACCAAACCACTGCCAACGAGGTTTACCAGCTCTGGCTGCTTTTGCTAGTCAAGTCTTTGATCATCCTCCCAAGAATGAGGCAGCCCAGACAATCCAAGTCCATTGCATCAGGAAGTCAGCCAATGGCACTCAGTTGTGTGCTGTATCACGCCCTGCTGTTCTGCTTCTGATTAATTGCTGAGCCCAGGGCCCCTGCAAACTGCAGTACCTGATCCCCAGTATCTTGCTCTACTCTGCGCTTTACAGCTGCTTCATTTTTTATTCTCTCAGTGAGAGGCAGAAATCCAGGTAGTAACTTAAGAAGCCTTTTTTGTAAGAACCCCACAGGGCTAGAACCTGGGTGAATTTGCAAAGTGCAAAGAATCTAACTGTCTGGCCTCACATTTTTTACATTTTTTGCAAGGCTGAAAGTCAGTTGGGGGCGGGGCTTGTAGCAGTGAGATCTTGCTTCCATTTCTCAGCATAACCAAAAGTGGTGGTGGTAGTCAAAATAGGTGAGACAAACATGGAAGTAAGGTGCCATTCGTTTGTAGCTATTTGTAGTTGGTAATAGCAGCACTCTGCAAGTGTTAATTAATTCATTGTGACATCTCTAGTAATGAGTGTGAATTTTGCAGGGGTAATATCAGTTACGAATGATTTCTCACCAAGCTGTGAGAGTCATTCATGACATCTCTAACAAATGTGTGTGTGGGCAGCAAATAATGAGCCAAGTGAAAATTGGCCAGTGATAGGGCAAGGGCACTGCAGTGCCTGGCCCTGATGGTTAAGAGAGTAACTCCTGCTGAGCTTCCCGCTCCCCTCACACAGATCCTTAGGTGGAAGAGCTATAATAGTGACTACATGGGGAGAAAGACTTTGGGAAGGACGAGCTCTACATCCATAGGACTGATTCTAACCCAAGCTTTCTGTTAACTTTCAATTTCGCATTCATTATTGATCCTGGAAGAAAAGACCTGCTAGCTGCTTATTTTTTTCTACTGAGTCATTTGACCAATTTATGCTGCTATTCTGTCCAGCTTTGCGTAGTCATAAATCATGCACCATTATTTATTTCTTATGTATAACATGAAAATGTAAATAAAAATAAACCACAAAATGCCTTGGATGTGAATCAAATAATCCCTTTATCAGACGGGGCTTTCATGAGTTTATTTTTCTACCTTGTTTCCTGTAGGTGACACTTGTCTCCCCTCCAACTGCAGCTCACCATACTCCAAGAATGACAGCAGAAATCGTGTCTTCAGGGAGAAGTATACTTTTTCGTCTTACTATCAGCACTCCTCCCCCATAGCTGCCATGTTCATCCTGGCCTACATCTTCATCTTCCTGATGTGCATGATTGGCAATATGCTGGTAGGCGTCATCGTGCTGAAGAATCGGCAGATGCGGACCGTCACCAACATGTTCATTCTCAACCTGGCCATCAGTGATCTGCTGGTGGGCATCTTCTGTATGCCAACCACCCTAGTGGATAACCTGATCACAGGTAAGCAAGGGAATGAACAGTGACCCAGATCACAAAAGAAAAGTCTGAAGGAGGAGAAGGAAAGAAGTGGCTTAGGAACTATGAGTCCCAAGGGTTGGGGGAACTGGAGGAGGAATCTATTTGAGACTGTTGGACTTTCTTAGTCTGAGGCTTAAGTGAGGAGTCCTAGTAGGAAGGGAAATAATGTAGAACATTGGTACAACTACTTCCTAGATCATAAGTCTCAGGTCTTCAGGCAAATTTTTCAACATTCCCACCATTCTACCCTTCCAGCAGAATTTGTTGATCTTTGAACTGGATGTCCCTTTTCTAGGAACTGGGAGAAAGGCAGGGGCTCTGTGAATAGTACTGAATGAGATCTGGTGGAAATATTGTAAACAAAGGTGAACTTCAATGCAGGCAGAGAGGAACTCTCTGATTATGATTTCCACATTGAATATTGTGATTTTGTTTCTGAGTGTTAAGGGACCAGCAACTCCCTTTAGTCCCATTTCACAGATTGTATGAACAGCAGCAGAGTAAGAATCCGCAAGTTCTTCCTGCTCATTCCTTGCCAAGTCTACATCATTCTAATGAAGACATACAGGCCCCAACATTTGTGCACTGTACCTGATACATTCATAACTCCAGGTCATTGAAAGGTGGCATGTCAAAAACAGCCCGAAGATCTTTTTTTCAACAGAGCTGGCTCACAACAGCTGCCTGTGCAACCATTTCCCCTGCTCCAGCTCACCTACGTCTCTTCCCTTCCCCCACCAAACATCCAGCACACTGTTCCTCTACTGTGCCTAGCCTCTCGGTTTTGTTCAGTATATGATACCTGCTTCTTTCCTGTAATCTAAAGATTTAAATGAAAAGATAGGATGCCATATTCAGCACCTCCAACCCCAAGCATTCAAAAGTAATAAGACAGGCCCCCAAAAAATCACAAAATGGGCTTAAAAATCATGAGTTTTTTTAAAATGGGCATTCTTTTTATTTGCATTCTGGCTTTTGAGCCTTTGGGTTACACTGTAGTCATGTGTTCAAGCTCTTCTCTGTAACCATGAGCACTAGAAACTTGTTTTAAAAAAAACCTGAGTTGCTCACATATTATATAACTCTTGAAGCTGGGGTTTTAATGAAAGCATCATATAGCACAAGATTTGGCAACACTGATTTACCTATATCTCTTTTGAGCAATTTGAAGACAGAAATCCCTTCCCACTTTCTACAGTTTGTGACATTACAGGGAATCAAGCCAGTAATGCAGAAACTCTGCAAAAATATCTATTTCCTACACAAAAAGACTGAGTTAAACCAACTCTTAACGAGACAAAACAGCAGAAACTTCTAGGGCAGATGTCAGTGGCAAATGTGGGCTTTTTCTCCCACATATTTTTGGGGGTGGGGCAGGGGAGGTATCTGTATTTTCACTTCTTTATCTTTTATTTTTTAGCTGACCATTTCTGGATGAATTATATATTGCTAGCTTTCACGAGATCATGGTAAACAAATTATAACCCAGTGGGCAACTCTGATGCCATAAAGGTTTGCTGAACCCAGAATATCATTGGCAAGAGGCAGAAGCAGCAGGATGCAGTGGAATTTTAAATGCTGTGAAGGTCCAATGAGAGATCCAGTTTTTCTCTTTTGCCTTTCCCCTTCTTCCCGTCCTTACTCCAACACCTGTCAGCCACATCAAGAACATACCAGTTTATTTCCTAATTCCAGTATCATTTGCAGATCACCTAACACAAGCTGCCTCAGAAGTGTGATGGTGGAGAGAACTCCCCACCATGGGAGCCAATAAAACACCACGGTGGATTTCCTGAAATTGAGGCTTAAGATATTAGTAATTCAGATCCACTGCATGGCAGTCTCCCTGCCTTTGGTAGTATCTTCTGTCTCATCCCTCAAAGATTGGAAAGATTTCCTTGGCAATGTAAATGTGTGACACTATATCAGAAGCAAAAGAGTATAGCAGAGCAGGTCCAGAAGTTGATGGTTTCAGTCCAGTTTGTGTGGGCAAGTAGCCACGTGATAAAACAATAGCCACACTTGGCACCCACTGGCACTCTTGTGGTAATCTCAGCAGAGAGACCAAAGACTGACTAGGCCTGAAGAACGAACTCCCTTCTTTCCTAAAGAAACTCCCTCAAGATTAGAGAGGAGGCATATGGAGGGAAGCTAGTTACCACTGTCACTGGTGGTACTGGCTCTGTTCTGTGAGTAAATAGCAGACTGCAATCTCCACCTTTCACAGCTACTAAATTCACAGAAACCAAAGCAGGGAAAATAGCTGTATTTAATTAAACAGAGAAGCCATCTTCCAGTGAATCGCACGAGATGGTACACTGTAATCATGAGCATTGAGTGCCGTTAAAATACAAATATCAGACAGCTTGATTGACAAAACATTTATTAGCACAGCAATTCAATTAATTCCTAACCACTGATTTGCCTCCCTCTCCCTTTGATACTTTTTTCTTTTGTGGGCTGTAGCCTTGAGTGTAGATTTGGCTGGCTGTGTTTCTCTGCAGCAAGTAGATTTCAGAAGACAGAAGAAAGCAGCAATTTGCTTTTCTTTTCTTGCCCATCATCACGAATATTTCTGAAGGACAAAGTATATGATAGGATGTGTGAAATAAGCATGACAGGAGGCTGTGGTGCTCTTAATCTCGCTTGTTATAACATCCCTCTTTCATTGGAGCTCTTGTCCTGTACCATGGTGACTTGAAAAAAAGCTCGTGAATTAATTAGAATGTGTCAGTGTTGTTGTTTTTACTTTTGTGTGTTTCAAACTCAGCGCAACCAGTTGTTTTTTTCTCCATCTACTTAAATGTCTTATATGATCCATGAAACTTTCATCTAGAGTCACTGATTACAGCAAAAATAAAACCAGCCTCATGTAATTGCCATCTTCTAACCAGACATTCAGTAGCAAGAAGATCTGATCAAACTCACAACTTAAATGCACTGGATTTATTAGAGATGATTTCATACAGGCTTCAGACACTCAGCTGTAGGAATGCAACATTGTTAAGGAAAGATAAATCAAACCGGGCTCATTTGCCCTAGGCTCCCAATTAGAAGAGATGTTGGGAACCCAGCACATAGCAGCAATTTAAATAAATAAGGAAGCTGACCAGGCATAGGATTAGACCATTATCTTGGATGCAAGAAAGAGACAAAATAACATTAATATTCTCTACTTCCCCCATTCTTCTTGCTGTTGCTTTGTCGACCCACTTACAACTTCTTTGACTTTATCTGCAAACTTTCCTAGTGTTTCCCCTACTTCTCTGACACCCTTTTGGGTCACCCTATTACTCAGGATCTCCCAGCTTTTGGAGGGCCCCTCTCCCCAACCCTCCTAGCAGCTCTCTGAATCCTCTGTGGCACTTATCACTGCTTCCTTACTCCTTTCTCCTTCATGTAGTACCCCTTTGATACCTTTGTTCTATTTGCTGGTCCCCAGTACAAAAGGAAACTAGCATTACAGTGGTGTTTAAAATAGGAACAGGGAGAGTATAAACTAACTAACTTTTATTTTAAAGGGCCAGTTTGGTTAGGAAAATGACTAGCATATGTAAAAACATCACTTTTGTTTTACTTGGTCTGTTCTCTGTGAGTTTTCCAAGCACACAATATATTCTCACATATTGCCAAGCAACATCTTTTACTCCTGTTAGCACCGCAGAACCAATTCAGCTGCAGTATATTCTGCTTCATGTTTAGTATCATCAACACAATACTCAACTCAGCTCTCATTACAGAGGGTTAAAATGTGCCAGTGAAGTGATGAAGAACCACCCCTCCCCACAGGGAGAACTGCAGATATTCTGACTCAAGGAGTAAAACGCCTTTGGAGCTCCCCAGTGTGCAAAGAAGCATACAAAAAGGAGTTCAGGAGAGGCAGTCATTCTTCTCAGCATGGCAGGGTGGAGCCTTGGCTCCATCTACTCTTCTCCAGTCCCTGTACCTTAGAAAGGAATTATCCCCTGAGCTCAGGATCTGAAATTCTACTTGACCCTTATGCAAGCTGCACAAGAGAGGAAGGCTCCCTACTCTTTCTGCTACTGCTCACCTGCATAAGTGCTAGCCAGATCTAGTGCAGAATCTGTATTTTTGGTGACAGTATAAGAGGCAGAAAGAACCCAGCTTTCAGGTCCCAGGTAAGCTTTCACTGCTATCAATGAGAAGAACCATCTGGGTCTCATATCATTTTAACAGTACCACTTTTCAGAGTATACCTGTACCTAAATATTGGAATCTTTGTGTCTGGGGAAAGGTATCAAGTAGTTTTTTCCTGATGTCCTGTACACTATATAATTTCCTCTATGTCATATGGTATATTGTGTATCTCAGCTTGTTCTACCATCCTCTCCACCTCCCTATTGACTGACTGGCTGAATGTTAATAAGAGAGAAAACTTGCAGTGAAATAGTTCAACTACCAGGTGTGCTAGACACTACAATTTAATAATTAACATAAGCACATTTAATACCCTGCTGCAATTCTAGTTTGAAACCACAGTTAAAAAAAAAAGTTCAATAGAAAATCTAATACTAAATATAAACACTTATCTCCCTTGTGGCTTAGTAATTAGTTCTGTGAACTGTCAGGTGGGAAACCTGGGCCCAATTCCCAGTTTGTAACCCTATAAGCAAATAGAGACTCTGAGGCCACGTCTAGACTACGCGCCGGATCGGCGCGTTAAAATCGATTGCTCGGGGATCGAAATATCGCGTCTGGTCTGGACGCGATATCTCGATCCCAGAGCGTGCTTAGATCGATTCCGGAACTCCAGCTAGACGACCGGACTTCCGGATTCGACACAGCGAGCCGCGTGGATCGATCCCGCGCGGTGAAGACGGGTGAGTAAATTGATTTTAGATATTCGATTTCAGCTACGCTATTCTCGTAGCTGAAATTGCGTATCTAAAATCGATTTAATCTCGTAGTGTAGACCTGGCCGTAGTCTTTAATGTCATGGCTAGTGTGTACATGGACCACTGCCCCCTCTTGGACGCAATGCCAAACATTGTCAACTGTATTAGATAACATCACCCTCTAATGGATTCAGAACACAAGGATATAAACCCTGTAATACTTATATAGTGGTTATTCATTTACTGAAGAGGTAGTTTGCACTATATAACAGACAACACCGTGGTGCAGTAAGCCATAGTGGATAGTTTATGGAAAGGAAGGAAGCTACAGCATTACTCAACAGCCTGTGATCCTTCTGACCAGACTCCGAAGAGAACCCTGTCTAGTTTTAGAATGTCAGACACAAAGATGGTGGCTGCAGTTCAATGCGTGAGAGCCAGATTTAAAACAGAGAAGAAGCTGATGCACTCATCTGAGCTTTTTAATAATGCTGGGCAGCTCTCTCGGTGGGGAAAGGACATTACAATTTCCCCTATCTCTTCTGGGTCACACTGTACTGGATATTGAGTTTTCTTCTTTATTCTTTGTATTACCGTAATACCTAGGAGCCCCAGTCATGGACCCCATTGTGCTAGGCACTCTACAAACATCGAAAAAAGACAGTTCCTTCCCCGAAGAGCTTACATCTAAATGTAAGACAAGAGAGAACAGATGGACAGGGGAGTATAAGGAAACCATGAGACAGTATTGGTCAGCATCATAGGCAGTGGTACCTGGGGCCTACACCTGTCAAGTTTTTTGTAGGCAGCATACCAAAGGAGAGATAATGACGTAGCTTTGTGGAGGTTGAAGGGGAGCTCCTCTCAAGAGTTAAGGGCAGCATGAGGGAAAGCACAAAGTGCTTCTTTGAAAATGTAACTAGTGGGCAATGAACACTGGCATCGCTGGCCAATCAGAGGCAGGAGTTTACCTCTCAGTAGCAAAGAGAGATAGGAATAGATTGTGAAGGGCTTGAAAAGTGAAGACAAGCAGCTTATGTTTGATGTGATGGAGAGGGGGAGCCAAGTAGAGGGATGCAAAGAGAGACATGACATTATCAAGTTGACAAGCTAAGAAAATGATCTTTGCAGCAGCATTCTGAATGGGTATGAGAGGTGCACAATTGCACTTGTCAAGCCTAGAGAAAAGGCTGTTGCAGTAATTTAGATGCAAAACTATGAGATCCTGGATGACAGTTTTATCTGTGTGGATGGATTGGAAAGATTGTGTCTTAGAGATGTTATGCAGATAGAATCAAGAAAAATTTTGACATAGCTGTGATGTGAGAACCTAGAGAGATGTCCAAGTCAAAGATGATGCCCATCCTAGGGGCATGAGTGAGAGAGAGGATGGATGGTTGTGAATGAGAAAGGAAGCAGCAGGGAGAGCTTGCGGGGCAGAGGAGCTTAAGAGCTATGTTTTAGCCATATTGAGCTTGAGCTGATGGCTAAACATCCACAAGGAGATATCAGAGAGGCAGGCTCAGATTTTAGTTTGGACAGAGACAGGACCGGAGTAGAAAGATTGATCTGTGAGTCATCAGCATAGAGCTATTAGTTGAATTATTGTTTGTGGGTGCAATTATCCAGGGACAAGATGAAGAGGGAGAAGAAAAAGGGGCCAAGGACAGAGCCCTCTGGAACCCCCACAGAAAGCTGAAGGTGAGGCGAATTCCTCAATGGATACGCTGAAGGAATGATTAGGAAGAGAACCAGGAGAGGACAGAGTCATGGATACCAAGGGAGGACAAGATTCCAAGAAAAAGAGCATGCTTAACTGTATCAAAGGCAGGTAACAGGTCAAGGAGGATGAGGATGTTTCTAAGACTTGTTTAGGAAGAGATCATTAGAGACTTTGTCAAGAACAGTTTCAGTGGAGTGCAAAGGGATAGAAGTTGGATTGGAGAAGACCTAGGATAGAATTGGAGGAGAGGAACTCCAGACAGCAATTGTACACTGCACAGTTAATGAATTTAGAGATGGAAGGGAGATAGGGATTATTGGGTTTTAGGATTACTTGATTTTGTTTATCAGTTTAGATGTCCCTATGGATACTGAAAGATGAATTGTAGATCAGGGTGTGACGGGCTACACCTCCCACTCTGGGGTGCCACCTGAAACTGGGGTACCACTGAGCCCACCTGTCCCACCAGCCCAGGTTCCCTTTATACTGTACTGGTGAGATAAGCCATCCAAACTGTCCCTCAGCTTCAGACTGCAATTTACCAGCATACACACAGGTAGGGATGAACCCTGCTGCAATTTCACAGATGCTGAGGTCAGTTCTGCATGGGAAAGCTCAGCTAAGGAATTGCCCAGCACTAAAGTGCACACCTCCTCTGGAGTGTAAACCCGAAATTGTATTGCCTTGTGCTGCACAGAGATGTGTACAGTGTAAGATCATTGAAATTTGCCCTCTCCCTCAACGTGGAAGAAGATCTGCACAGCTTTTTGCCCCCACCCCCAGTTATGAATTCCACCACCACCAGCTGGTTTTAGAGAAAACAAAAACAAGTTTATTAACTACAAAAGATAGGTTTTAAGTGATTATAAGATATAGCAAACAGATCAAAGCAGATTACCCACCAAATAAAACAAAAATGCAATATAAGCTTAAGATACTAAAGAAACTGGTTACAAGTGGTAATTTCTCACCCTCAATCTTGTTCTAGGGAGATTTCAGAGGTTCTTGAAGGCAAGCTGCTCTTGCTTGCAGCGAGGTGGATTTGATTTGGATCAAATTGATTTAAATCATTATTTAAATCACTAGTCAGGAAGACTTAATTTAATCATGGATTTCTACATAAAAGTGCATTCTTGTTGGTTGTTATAACCTTAATACATATTCTTCACAACTCAATAGATGTAGTTTCATTTTTAGAAGGTACATACTATACATTTTTAAAGTGATTTATTTTGAAAACTTTTCAGATTAGTTTTACAACTGTATCAGAAAATGAAGGATTGTTTGGTTATTTCATTTACCAAAGGTAACTGAAGCAGATATTTATGATGTCATTGGGAGGTGAACTATCTCCAATTCAACAGGTTAATCATTAATATTTGGAGGATTTTCTTGCCATGCTGTATTAGGAGGAGAACATCACCAGACAGACATTTAAATTGTTTTATTTAACTAAAACAACAACGTTATGTATTCTGGATTTTTTCTTCAACAGCAAACATATAATATTTAACAAAAAAAGCATATGAATTTAGTTAAACATTCAAGTTTTTTTAAAATCAGGTTTGTTTTTGTTAAAATTGTTTTTAACTAAAATAGTTTAAATGAAATATTAAAAAAAACAAAAATTTAAATCGACTGTATTCAGGCAGGTCAATATGAGAAACTTAAAATATTGGCTTCTGCAGCTAACTCAGTTGTCTTTCACCTTCAATTTTCCTGTTCGTTCATAATCTGGAAAAGAAAAAACAAGCTTTCCTGCTTTTTTCAGGTCCCAAACAATTTCTCAATTTGAATTGAATTAGTCAAAAGGAATTATTTTTCTACACCGGCAGAAGAAGCTCTGCTGTTAAAAGTGAGATTATCACTTCAACTGTCTCTGAATCAAGAGCTTAAGGACTTTCCACCAGTTAACTGGTGTGAATACTTTGGGTTTCTAAAAACCCGCCGGATTTGGGTAGCGATTGATCTATCGTGGGTATCGATTTCTTAGTGTTATGTAGTCTGTAGATGCGATAAATCGAGATCCCCAATCGCTGCTCTGTCGACTTTATGCTGAACTCCAGCTCGGCAGAGAGTTGAAGCAAAGTCGACGGGGGAGCGGCGGCCATCGATCCCGCACTGCTGAAACAGAAGTGAAGTAAGTGATTCTAAGTCAATCTAAGATGCTCGACTTGTCGACTTCAGCCATGCTATTTCTCATAGCTGAAGTTGCATATTTCATATCGATGATTCCCTCCCCTCCCCCAAGCATGTTTCTTTTCTTTAAATGGCAAACATTTCTTGAATGATTCCCCTTAGCTCTGAAGTTTATTATAGTTGGCATTATGGAGGGATGATTGCTGGACGTCCATGTCATAAGCCAGCCAGGGCTGGGCTTTTAGGAACTGCGGGCCATTTGAATACCCGGCAAGTGGTTTCTTCAAGACACTTTAAGCGGTGAGTGTTGAACTTCAAAACTTGCTCCGGAACCCAGTGCCGATTGAAGACCTGGACTGCCACCAGTATGTAAAAAAAAAAAATTAAAAAATTAAAAAGGTGCATAAGGCTGGTAATTCTGGGATGATTGGGGAAATGGCTTGTGAACCCTGTAGCCAATTCCTCTTCTTCAACAGTTAAGGTTTACTTGGTAATATTGAGAATATTTGCAAGAAAATGAGCTGGGAGATAAGTGCTTGTCATTCGTTTGTTATTTTAAAGCTCTGTAATTTAATTCTGTTTCACTTGCATATTCCTCTTTTCACTCATTCCTTCCCAAATTTCAACAGCGTCAGCAATAAAACAGCTATTTCCGGTGCATTTTGTTCAAGGCTACAGAAATAGGCTTCAGGGTACTCAGCATGTGTTCAACATTTCTCTTAAGCCCAATGTTGAGAAACTTTGGCTGTGACATGCATCTGTTTTTTCACAGTTTTGTTCACAAACTGTCATCAGATTAGGCAGTTCTTGATATAGTACTCAAAACAGTTCACTACTGAGTTCCATCGCACGTCTTGTGGGAGAGTTAGCTTGGTTCCGCCCACTTTTTTCAGAGCAGCTGCTGCAAAGTGGTTGTTATGGAAGTATTTTTGCAATTTCAATCAACATTTAGCCTTTATTTCTGGACACTGAAGTCTTTGGCTAGGAGGTGCATCAAATGAGCACTGCAACCATATGTTATTAGTTAGCTTGAACTTCTCTTCTAAATAATTCTTCTCATCTTGGATACATTTGCAGCATTGTCTGTGACAAAGCTGTGTACTATTAGACATTTGAATTTTTTTCACAGTTTGTTATAGCTTTTACTGCTACTTCTTTGTGTAGTATTCTGCTGTGTGTGCATTTCCTGATGTATCAATTTGTTTCTGTAAGGAAGATACTTCCCTTCTTCTGTTGTCACACAAGCACATACAACAGGATCATTGTGGACATTGCTCCACCCATCAAGACTCAGGTTAACAATTTTGCCCTCTAGACCTTTTGCACACTGCTCAATTTCTCTTTCATACACTTTATCCAGCAATTTGCCTGCAACATCTGCTCTGTTGGGTGGACTGTATCCTGGTCTTAATGACTGAACCATGTTAATGAAGTGTGGGTTCTCAATCATATGGAAAGGAGAGTTTGTTGCATAAACAAACTGGGCAATTTTTTCATCAATTACCTCTTTTTGTAATCTGCTGGTTCTTATCACAAACTTATCTATGGTTGTTTCTGGATGATGGAGATTTTTTTTTTTTTTCTTTTTGCTACATGTGATATACTGTGGCTATGTGACATACATGATGTGACTGAAACACTATCATTGGCAGATAACTCTGAAACTATAGAAAATGATGGTGCTCTTGAAGGTGATAGTCTTCAGAATCCTGTATGTTGAGGATGGATTCTCCTAAACAAAATAAGTAAATGCAGTTATTTATTTAATTATTATTACCATACTGCTCATTTAGTATTACTCATTGCATTCACTGACACTCAGTACTACTTTAAAGGTGAAATTGTAAAAGGGAAGATCTGCCTATTTTCAGCTATTTATTTTTATCACAACTGCATCTAAAATGATAGTACCTATAGAGTAACAACTATATTTTTGCTCAAACATGAGAATTCAAGAATTGTCCAAGGAGAAGACAGCGCAGTCCTTAAGAAAGAAGTATGAAATAAAAAAAGTTTACCCAACCTGAAGATCCTGCATGTTTGAGACATGTTCTTTCATCTCTTCAATGCAGCTTCCTTCTGAGAAGGAACACTTCTCATGATGTTTTTCATTCCCCACCCGGGTACCCAGGCCTTGCATTTCTTTGTTGCACTGTTTTGCATTTTGCACACATGCCTTCTTACCCACAGGTAGAGGAACTTCATTAAAATATTCCCAAACTGGGTCTCTTTTAGGGCTGGCCTGCTGCCATTATGTTTTCCCTTCTAGTGAGAGAATGGTATGGTAGATCTCAAATCAATGAAGGCTACACTCAGAAAGACCTCAAGACTTCTGGAATATTGCTGCTCAAACAGTTTCACTTTTGTTTCTTGCCTGTCCCTCCCTTCTCACATTTATCTCAGACTTCTTCTCCTTGTCCAGATCTATTCCGCCCCAACAATCTTCTATTCATTGAACTTTTTTGAAACTTTGCACTTTTAGAGAGAGTAAGGGATTGACTCTGTGTACACAAATTTGCAGAGGGACAATTGGGTTGAGGTCTGTTATTTCTCACTTTTTGCTCTCTATCCTCCCAACTCCTGATCAAACAGAGGAGCTGACTCAGACTGTGGGTTCCACAAGAAGGGAAGATCACTGAGGTGAACAAATCCACCAATAAGAGCAGGACCCACCAAGGTGGAGGAGGAACTTTGTCACAGTAGATAGAAATATTAATCTAAATAGTCTATACAGAAGCCCCTGGAACCCCATAAGATTGGGTCCCTACTCCATGGACTATTGGAATTCATTTACAAAACTTTTCTTAAACATTACATGAATATATTGTCTCATACTATAGAATTAGAATTTATAATCCCTATTCCATGATGAGATATCTTTGAGATATTATGTATCTTAATTAAAACTATCTTTAGATAGCTTTTTTCCTCAAAAAGCATTTTATCAAAAAATCCTGATTTTTTTTTTTTAAACCACTGATTTTTATCCACCCTGGCTTGCAGCCTAAAACTCCAGGTAGTTCTTTCACAGGCCAGACTCCTTCCCAGCCTGGGCTGAATCCTTCTCCCCCACTTTGTCTTTGTTTCTTAGGCTTTGTCTACACTACACAGCTTTTAGCAACATGACTGTGTCGACATGGCTGTGTTGCTAAAAGTCGGGCAGTGTAAACACTGTTTGTTGGCACTTTTGCCAAGAAAATACTTCCACCCCCTATGAGCAAGGTTCATGTTGTCAACAGGAGAGTGCTCCTGCTGACAGCGAGCCATTTACACTGCCACTTACCATGGCAGAACTTTTGTCTTTCTGGGGAGGGGGGGCTTTCATAAACACTTGGCAGTGTAGACAAGCCCTGAGTAACTCACTCTCCTGTCTTAAATAGGATTTCCATATTGTCTTTCAGTGTGATTCCCTCCCACCCCTCAGTGGAAAAATACTGGTGGTCTATCATGGAGTCCAGTACCAGGTGACTTGAACACATAACCCTGCAGTGTCAAAGCAGCCATGAATCAGAGGTGATTTATAGCATCCCAGGAAAGCTTCTCAGGAAGGTGGGAGATTTAGCATCTTCAAAGACCTATTGTTCTCCCTAATGGTCCATTGACTTGTCCCCAGCTAGCTAGCCAGACTGATTGCATTCTGTCTGGTGAACATTCCCCAAGTGCAAACACTTTTATAGTACAGATGTATTCAATATTCCTAACTTTAGATGCAAAAATGATACTTCCGTACAAATAGAATAATCATATTCAGTAAATCATAACTTTCCAATGATACCTCACATGATCTACCTGGCATCAAATACATTATGACTATGACACAATCATATCATAATAGTACTATGAAAAATATGGGAAGCAGTGTCACACAGGGTGACTCAACAAAGAATGAGATTTTTTTTAAAGATCAGGACATTTTTTCTTGTTTTCTTATAAATTGTGGACAATAAAGAGCATGGCCCAAATTCATCCCTGGTGTAACTTCACTGAATTTGGTCTCGTGTCTACATAAACCTCTTTTTTTCACATTATTGTAGAAGTATTATCTTTGTAAGGCTTCATTTGCAGTGTGTGACATTTTAGATAAATATTAGGCTAAAACTTCTCTCCCCTCTCTCAGCCTAAATTATCATGGGCTGGCTTATTTTTCACAGTGTGAATGGAACAGAGCAATCACATTATTCATGGTCATTAGTAGGATTCGTTAAAGCCTACACATGGTGCAACACATGTAAATGGAGTACAATATAACAGGTTATTGTTTCTTACTGCTTCTCTGCATCAAATACTTCCCACATCTCACCACACATAGTTCAATAATAATGCTCCTCTATTTCCAGATACACTGCAGAAGGGTCACTACCCCATATGAAATGAAAATAGATTATAACTGCTTAACAAGTAATTTGATTGCTTCAATCCAACCCAACAATTAAGAGGATATGTGCTACAGAAAGGCTAGAATGTACAGCCTACCTATGACAGACTGCAGACGGTAAATGGAAATGCATGAAATGTTTTTCCACAAATGGCAGGTGAATTAATCAATATAACTCCCAGCAGAGTATATAATTATGGCAACAAGTTGTTTAGTAGCATGTCAGAAATGCTTAGGTAAGCAATAACCTCACATAGGGATGTTGGGATAGGGCTTGCATTGTAATACAGAACTAGCTTTCTGGTCCTGAAATGCAGCAAACAGTGAAACAAGATTGCCTTAGCATACATTGTACAATCTTGTTCCTCCCCAACTCTTTCCACAAGCTATCCCACAGAAGCACTGATCTGCATTGGTGCTATGTTGAAGATGGAAATTAACACTTTTTCTTCTGTTCATGAAAGTTTTGAGGGTAGCTTCTCATTTCATTCTTTCCAGCCTGACTTCTGGAACAATTTCTAGTAAATTATTAAACACCAAACAATATATGCTTTGAAATTGACCGTGAAGTTTTAGAGATTTGGAGTGCAGTCAAAGCTGAATTGGTTGCCAATTCTCTTACCTTTCTACAGACTGGAAATAATGCATGCCCAGGACTTGTCTTCTGTACTGCAGCCATGCAAACTGGGGTGCCATTAGGTGTCAAAGCTGTTGGTAATATGTAGAAAGGACACTGAAGTATCCAACATTGATAATAGGTCACATTCATCACAAGAATAACGAGCAGTCTTCTCGGGTTTCTCCCATGGGACTCCTTCACTTCCTTGAGGAGGGCCCTTAAAGGTTTCTCTATTTCTCTCACTCTATATCATTCCACCTTGAATATTGGGTTTGCCACTCTTGGGCAACTGGACAGTATTCCTTATAGATCCCAATAGTGACACCTTTTCTAAAATTAGGCAGTGGGGTTCCTGCAGAAAAGATGCAAGATACTACCTTTTCCCTGGGCCTGAGGGGACTACCTCAGTACTACAGCAATCCCAGATCTTGTTTATGCAGGGAGCGAGCATCAGATTGGAAACTGAACCAACTCGTTGCCACAGAAAGTGAAATGAAAACAGATGTGCTAGTGCAAGGTGAAGATAACAGGGAATGCCAAAGCTAAGATTCTTATAGGAATATTATCTTATTATATGTTCAACATATAAAACATTTTGATTACAGTTTAGACTGTTAAATATATATATAAGGCCAAATTCCATGCTGGTGTAAACAAATGTAATTCCATTAAGTCAAGATCATAGTATGATTGTGTTTCTTCAACGTGGATCAGTTAATGTTAGTATGAGAACCTTAAAGTATGGTTCTTCTTCGAGTGATTGCTCATGTCAATTCCATTTTAGGTGTGAGTGCACCCATATGCACAGTTGTCGGAGATTTCTGCCTTAGCAGTATCTAGGGCCGGCTGTGGCTCCCCCTTGGAGTGGCGCTCCCATGTGGCAGTATATCATGCGCCGCCAGCCCTGCACCCTCTCAGTTCCTTCTTATTGCCCATGACGTGGCAGTACTGGAATCCATGATGCTGGTCCAGTTCTCCCAGCCCTCCCTGGCTGCATCGAACAAGCCAGCCAAGGTGTCACGGGTGCTGCACTGCACCATGGCGGAGGTGGAACCCACGCCCCATACTCTAGTGCCAAGGGAGTCCTCCTCTGACAAAAAGGGGGTGACACCATCCCCTAGGCCACTCAATCGTCATCGTCCTCAGACGAGGCAATGGCCAGACCCTTCCACACCAGCAGTCCTCTGGACGATTTTAAAGAGCAAAGACCTTTTAAAGGCCCTCCTTAAACGGGTGGTGGAGAATCTGGCTTGCAAATCGAAGAGGTTGATGAAGAGGCAGATGACCTCTTCAGTGTCATCTCGGCCACCACACCAGCAAAAATCACATTGCCCGTCCACCCAGGGGTGTTCAAAATAGCCAAGTCTGTGTGGCAAACCCTCTCATCTATTCCACCCATATCCAAGAAAGCAGAAGAGAAATACTATGTCCCTTTGAGTATCTGTATACTCATCCCACTGCAGCATCACTAGTTGTGTCTGCAGGGAAAGAAAGGGACAGACAGGGCCACCCCAGCGGAATGCCCAAAAATAAAGAGGCCAAGAGACTAGACTTATTTGTGAGAAAAGTGTATTGGATGGCCAGCCTGCAATTAAGGGTCTCCAACCACCAGGCCTTGCTGAGACATTATAACTTTAACCTATGGGACTCCCTTAATAAGTTCATGGCCCTCCCACAGGATCGTGCCCAACAGTTTGTGTTGGGATGCGACAGACTCACCTACCAGGGTGGTCATGTTGGCAATAGCCATGTGACACAGCTCCTGGTTGCAGGCTTCTGGGCTGTCTCAGGAGATGCAGACCATGATACAGGACCTGTCATTTGAGGGTTTGGGGCTCTTTTCTGAGCTAACTGACTCTAGACTTCATGGGCTCAAGGATTCCCAAACTACCCTCCGTTCCCTGGGTCTGCACACCCCGCAGCAGTCTAGGAAGCCGTTCTGCCCTTCGCTTCCTCCGAAACAGTCTAAGTCCTGGGGGGATCCCAAGGTCTGGCCCTTACAGGAGGAAGGACAAGGACGAAGGGACTAAGAGATGCTACTCGTCCTCTTCCTGTCTGGCTGCTCAATCTGACTCTCCCAGAAGTTGGGGAGGCCAGAAACAGTCACTTTGAGGGTGCGCTCGAGGATGGCGCCCCAGCCAATGTACTGGATCCAACCCTCCCTTTTCTCAATCACTTCCGCCCTTTCAGTCGGCCTGGTCCCATGTCACCTCAGATCACTAGGTGCTAGATATTGACTGAGGTTCAGCGCATCCTGTTGGGAAGTAGGAAGCCCTCCACCAGCGCGACTTACTTGGCAAAGTGGAAACGGTTCACCTGCTGGGACAAAGGTGTCCATCCCAAATGGGCTTCTCTGCAACTTATTCTGGACTAACTCCTGAATCTCAAGCTCCAGAGCTTGTCCCTTTCATCCATCAAGGTCCATCTAGTGGCCATCTTGGTCTTCCACCTGCCGTTCGAGGGCAGGTCGGTTTTTGCTCAGGACATCATGGCCAGATTCCTTAAGGGCCTAGACCGCCTCTACCCACAAGTCAGGGATCCTGTTCCACCGTGGGATTTGAATCTGGTGCTGATGCAACTCACGGATCCTCCCTTTGATGCTCTGGCTTCTTGCTCCCTCTTCACTCTTTCGTGGAAGTTGCGTTCCTAGTTGCAGTGACGTCGGCCTGCTGAGTATCCGAGATTCAGGCACTCATCTTCGAGGCGCCGTACATGGTCTTCTACAAGGACAAGGTCCAGCTCAGATCATGCCCAGCATTTCTTCTCAAAGTCATCTCTCAGTTTAATTCATTTACTTTCATTCATTTACTTACCGGTCTTCTTTCCAAAGCTGCATAAATTAGAGGAGGAGCGTAGGCTACATGCTTTGGACGTCTGGAGGGCTCTGGCCTTCTATATTGACAGAACCAGGGTGTTCCATAAGTCAACACAATTATTCGTCATTGTGCCCAACAGGATGAGAGGTTGCCCTGTATCCACTCAAAAAATTTCTTCTTCGATCACGGCCTGCATTCACTTCTGCTATGACCAAGCGAAAGTGCCACCTCTGGCGATCATCACCACGCCCTCTACCAGGGCACAGGCCTCCTCGGCAGCTTTTCTGGCCCAGGTACCTATTCAGGACATCTGTAGAGTCATCTGTCCATAAATTTATGTTCCACTATGCGCTGACCCAGAAGGCCTGGGACAATGCTGGCTTTGGTAGGGCAGTACTGCAAACAGCTAAGCTGTGAACTCTGAGCTCACCTAGAATGGAATTGACATAAGCAATCACTCAAAAAAATAAAAACGGTTACCTACCTTTTGTAACTGTTGTTCTTCGAGATGTGTTGCTCATGTCCATTCTATTTCTTGCCCTCATACCCCTCTGTCGGAGTTACAAGCAAGAAGAAACTGAGAGGGCGCAGGGCTGGTGGTGCCTGATATACTGCCACATGGGAGCGCCACTACAGGGGGCGCCACAGCCGGCCCTATGGATACCGCTAAAGCAGAAATCTCCAACAAGTGTGCGTGTGGTAATGTGCACATCTAAAATGGAATGGACCTAAGCAGGGCCGGCTCCAGGCCCCAGCACGCCAAGCACGTGGTTGGGGCGGCATGCCACAGAGGGTGCTCTGCCCGTTGCTGGGAGGTCCACCGCAGCTCCAGTGGAGCATCCGCAGGCACGCTTGCGGGAGGTCCACTGGAACCGCAGGATCAGCGGACCCTCCGCAGGGACGCTTGCGGTAGGTCCACCGAAGCTGTGGGACCGGCAAGCAGCAGAGCGCCCCCCCGCGGCATACCGCTATGTTTGGGGCAGTGAAATGGCTAGGGCCTGCCCTGGACCTAAGCAAGACATCTGGAAGGACAATAGTTACAAAAGGTAGGCAACCGTTTTTTCTACTTTGAAAAGCGATTCTGTAAAAATGCCATTGTGGGGTTCCATCCTTATTGTCTCAGTGATTACCAAATGCGCTCAACTAACAAGTAAAAAGATGTTTTTCTATCTGCCAGTCCTGAAAACTCAGTCTGGGTCTGATATTTAAACTGGGTTCTTTCCATCTCAAGTGTAATAACTTTAAGGTTCTTGCTGGCCAAATTAGGCCCTATGCAACTCTAATGTCTTCAGATTATACTCTTACTTACCTCTGTACAACCCTATTGCCTTGCAGACAAATCTGTTGAAGTTACACAAGATGGAATAGAATCAGGTTCACTCCATCTTAGCTGTGTTATATCTGCAATGCTAACAGAAGGAAAAAGCAACACATTTATTTTTGTCATTAAGGTAAGCGGATCTGACTCTGAACACTCAAAGGACCCAAAGTGCTTTATAATATGTCATTTTTATACAGCCACTTCTCAGAGTAAAAAACAAACCTTTAATGTTTGCATTTCTTTAATTTTTTGTGTCAAAATATGTAACCTTAACATTGCATTTATATAGTTATTTTGTACTTAAAGTGCAAACATACTCTGGCAAGGGACTATGCAAAAAAGTCACCCTTCTTACTCAGTCAATCTGCTCCCTTCATTTATTCAGTCATAGTTGCTGACTTTGGTAACTAAAATTTTATTTTTCTCCTTTTTACTCCTGAGCACCCTGCAGATTCACCGCAGGTTCAGGGAACTGGATAATCATGTGAATCATCACCAGAACTGTTAACTAAGTTCCGATTGCAGAACCTTTATTGCTTATCAAGGACAAGCCAAAAAAGTCCAGCTTGGCTTTTATATCCCATGTTCTGTTTACAGGGCTGGCAGTTAGAAAAATATATTTTTTTATTTGTACACTGAGCACATTTGACTTGGAAATAAGTGAGGGAGACAAAGAGAGCCCTACAATAAGTCAAGTTTCAGAGAAGAACCACATTGTAATAAATATTGAGTTAGACTATTAGCTGAGTGCCTGTGCAGATGTTGTACAAAAATGGAAATCTGGTTATTAGTGTTAGAAATATTCAATACAATTCTGACAGAGATGACCAGGGATGATATTTATGTCTGGTTATTCATTAGGTCTTGAAAGAATGTGGTACACTTTAAAGAATATGTAATTATTCAGAATGTCATGGACTGGAGTATGGCTCAGTATCATCCTCACCCCCATGCTGGCCCACAGTGATCCACACCTTTTAAAAAAAGTCACTACATTGCTAAAGGACATGATAGTGTGATAACAAACCAGATGTACCACCAGCCTAGTATCACTTCAGAAACTGATTTGTAATCACACAACCATGAGTATAGCTAGAGGAAATTGCTGAATGTATGCAAAAATCAAGCTAAAACTGGTACATTTACAGGCTTTGGAATATATCTGCTGAGCATCTGTAAAATTTCTAATAGCTATGAAAACTCCACAGTTCTCTGGCTGCATTTAGTGGCAGCATTGATTGTTTACAGGGTTTTGTCCAGACCTCAGTCAGAAAGACTGTGACCAAAATGCAGGGTAGAAACTGAAGGTTAAATGGGGTATCCTCAGGCTTGTGAATCAGGCATCACCCACATTGTGTGGAAGAAAATTTTATTTACTCTTATTGTTTTCTTTTAGAAAAGAAAATTACTCAACTGCTAAGTGCCAGCTTAGTGCAATTTAGATCAGACAGACCACAAATTCTTGAAAGTCATGTTTTATGACAGGCAGTTTATCAGCCTTTTCACAAGGCTTAGGTTTGGCAGCTCTGCACAACCCTAAGTAAATGCAGATTATTTTGCATAGCGGGTTTATGGTACGAACTGTCCCCATGATGCTATCTATGTAATTCCAGGTTGGCCATTTGACAACGCCATGTGTAAAATGAGTGGATTGGTGCAGGGGATGTCAGTCTCATCTTCAGTTTTCACTCTGGTGGCTATTGCAGTGGAAAGGTACGTGTCCGCAGTACTCTCGCTCTAGCCATTTGCCTGCACAAAATAGAATAAGGTTTATGGTCATTTCAGTTCTGTTTCTCTGGGGAGCCCCATCTGGTGGCAGGGTACTGCATCTTCACAGTAACTGTTTCCCTCCCCTAGAGCAGGGGTCCTCAAGGTGGTGCCCGGGGTGCCATGGCGCCTGCGTACTGGCTGGCAGACAAGCATCTGCCAAAATGCCGCCGACAAGCCGCGTCGCCGACGCCTCTGGATGACTCTGCTTGTTGGTGGCATTTCAGCAGCGATGCCTATTAATGTTGCCACTTGTCAGCAGAATTTCAGCGGATGCTCGTCTGCCGCCACAGTCCTCTGTGGCTCGTCGTCTGGCGCCTGCCAGACGAAAAAGGTTGGGGACCACTGCCCTAGAGCATACAGGCTGAGTACTGTTTGTGTTCCATCAGGCCCTCACCCCATTCCCTTGGGATCCTGCAGATACAATACAAAATGTATGTGCTGGTGGAGAGAGAAAGAAAATTGAAGAGGAAGACAAAAAGGAAAGAAGAGATTCAGGCCTACCATATATTGGCATGTGAGTCCAAGATGTGTGCAATGGGCAGCCAGGAAGCTAGAAAAGTAACTGTCATAGATCCACAGGATTGGTGCTATGGCTCCAGCTTTGGAAGAAACAGTCTCTGGGAGGACCCCTTAAGTGTGCCAGCCCTGCTAGGTGCCTCAGTCTTCCTCCAAGGTGAGCCATATAGGTTCACCGCCTCCTTAGGCCAGACCTCTGGTCTTTCAGCATCCCTGCTTCACACTGTGAGCTCCATTCAGCAAGTCCAACTGGGAACGACCCCTGAGGGAGACTTGTACAATCCTTAGGGAGTACCTCCTCCATCAGCATTTGCAGTGACACTCAACCAGCATTATAAAACTGAACAGTTTATTAGTCAACTGGACCACAGCATAGGAAGTCCTTGGTTAGCATAGAGAAAAGAAAGTTACAGTAGAGTCCATCCTGGTCAGCACAGAATCCAAAGTCCTGTCCTTCTGACCTCCCTTCATCCCAGTTCACATATGTCCTTGATTCCTCCAGCAGTCAACCCTTAACCGCCCTCCTGGCACATCCCCAGACCTTTGTTCTCCAGCAGGTCAAAGACTGCTTGGCTTCCTGCAGAGAAATGTGCCATCCATGATTGTTGGTTGCTAGATATGAAAGTCCCAGTGATTGGATTTGCCATTGTCTTCTGAAAAGCTCCATTGATTTGAGGCCTAAATCCCAGACAGCTGGGAACCATTCATACCTGAGTCTTTGAAGAGAGCAAACCACCCTTTCTACCCCCAGATAACACTACAGCACATAGGGGGAAATGGGGCACACATGGGATTCCTTTAAAAAATTGCAGAAATTCATATTTAATCATGGTAGCCATGTAAATAAAGTGTGGTAACATGTTAGGACAGAAGACGTCCATGCCTGCTTAATGGTTGTAATTTATCATAGAAAGTAACTGCCTTCCTTCCACTATATTTATGGAATTCAGTTCTTAATGGTATTGGTAGAAAGCATATGCATTGTCCTCCTAGTTTCTCTGAAACTGTATAAATAACTCCCAGTGAGTAACTCAGAGCTCTGTGTGAGAGAGTGTGAGAAACAGTTCTGACATAGCTCATTACTCAGACTAACATTTCCCAGTGAGCAGCTGACAAAAGGCACAATACTCCCCTCTAAAATAAAATGAATTCTCTCATCTGTATTTTTTAAATGCAGCAAAATCTATGGCTCAGCAACAGAAAACTGACATTGTGACTCAAAAAACATTCTTCTATCTGTGGCAGATGTTTTATTCTCTGAGAGCTCAGATGGAGGGCAAAGAGCATCCCAACGGAATGTTACCCATTAAAGCAAACCAGCTGTTTAAACATGTTCAGAGTTAAGTAAGACAAAATATGTTACAGTGCCTTTGATCTTTAGGTGGGTGAGTGGATGAAAGAGGTTGTGGGCAATGTATAAAATACTTGACCTATCAATAATGTTAGTTTAGCCGAAGAGACAACAAACACTTGCTTGGTAAACAGAGCCAGCACGGAGTTTGTTAGATATATTCAGCTTTAGAAAATACAAATGTGGAGGTCATCTAGATGCTTCCCTATAATTACAGTTTTTGGCCCCAGCTACACTTGCAGTTATAGTTATTTTAGGATACCCATTACAGTACAGCTGTATCCTGAACTTTTAGCTAACGATGTTCTAAAGACCATTTATGCTCCCTTAATGGTCTGATCCACACCAAAAAAAGCATGCCACATTACAAAAGGCTTGTGACACAACTGTGTGGGTAAACGGTTTCCCCAGCACAGCTGTGTCTGTATTTCAGTCCAGGCCTCAGTGTCTGAGATACAATCTGAAAAATGTTGTAACATCACTTTTTCTGGACAATCCATTACATTGCGTTAGTAAACCAAGTCCTTTCCTCTTAGTCTCAATACCCATTGGAAAGGCAATATCTAAAATGCCCTGATACCAGCTGTAGGAAATACTGAGGATGGGTTCCTTGTGCCACAGCTGAATACTCTCTGCAAATGAATCTGTTAGTGGGCATGTCCTGCATTCAGTGCAGGGGACTGGACTAGATGACCTCTTGAGATCCCTTCCAGTCCAACACTTCTATGATTTTATTGTAGCCTTGCTGAAGGGTATAGTATCCTCTGCTGGTCAATGTGTACAGAGTCAGTGTGTTCTCGTCTACACTAGAAAAAGAATTTGTGCTAACAGTTGTCTGCCATGGGTAAGGGAGTCTGTCATGACACTTTATTTCACATGTGGGCAGAAAAACTGTTCATAACCATTTTTAGGAACCATGTTATCACATTGGCCATTCAGTTGAAGAAAGAATGTGTTCTAACATAGATACCTGCAAGCACAGCAGACAAATGAATGCTCACAAGATTATGTAGTATTGGTAGGACAAAAAATATCAGTTTCTATTTTTCTTGCCCTTCCTTTCTTCATTATTTCGGATGAGAGGAGACAATGCATCTGCCAACATTCTTATTTAGATAGGAGTAACCTAGATTATCTTTCCTTTTTCCAGCCAATTTCCTGATTGAGAGATCTATCTTTGCAGTACATGGAAAAATCCAAATGCTCATCACTGAGTTTTTTGCTTTTTTCCTCCAAATTGCCATCATCCCATTATGTCACATGGTAATGTTGGAATACACATTCATGTCTTCTTGTAATGTCACCACACTTTGTCAGCTAGGATTCCGAGAATCAAAAATTAGAAGAATCTTCCAGTTATCCTCTTTCAAGTTGGCACCTATATAAAAAAGCAGACATAGGAACACCATGAGATCATCCCGTACTACATCCTTACAGTAACCAATCGCTATATCATCTTTCTGCCCAGACCACAGTGAGTGGAAAATTCTGACTTAGCAGTGTTCATTATTCACTTTACATGGTCATAAATGACTGTAAAGTGGGCAAGGTAAGGGAGAATCGGGTCCAGGCTGCTTAAAACATTTCAAAAAATCATGTATATAATAGAAAGTGTACCGCTGGTTCTAGGCGAGGGTACAGGGAACTTCAGCACTTTGTTTAATATTCAGTGTGCTGATTCCTAAAACATCAATGCCCATTTAAAACATTTCATTGCATGATGTTTTAGACCATGTAAAGGAATAAAACATCGAACTTTTTTTTAAATCACTTCATTTTTTTTCCAAGTCATATTAGAGCATCTTTGTTTTTGTTACAGTCCATAAGCAGTTTGCACTTGTAAAAAATGTTAAAGGGAGGACCTTGAACCATGAATTGCTGGGTTTGTTTTTTTCCACTAAAGCAACTTGACTGCAATTTCATTGTTTTTTCTTGGGTTTATATTTCTTCACAGTGACATGTGGATATGGCCCTGCTCTTTAATACTCAGTAGGAGTTTATTTGTGGGCCAGGTCAGTACATTCACATACACTATAACATCAGCCTGTGTTGTAGGACCTAATCACTATAGATCCTTCTGCTAAATTTCTCACTCTTCTGTATTGTGCAGTGATTTAGCTCCACAATGCAGGCTGATGTTTGATGATGAGAAAAATGACTCATCAAGTAAACTGCATTTTGTACAATTACTGGTTTGAAATTATTTTTGCTACAGTATGAATGTACCTCTTTACAGGGACAGAGGTCAGGATGGAAGGACTCAAACCTCGATCTTCTGCATGAAAAGTCAGAAGAGGCCTCTATAAATGTCCCTTGGTACACAGAGTAAGCACCTCAGTAGAACTTAAAAGCAATACTCTTTTTCTTCCTCTCACAGGTTTCGTTGCATTGTTTACCCCTTCAGACAGAAACTGACTCTGAGGAAAGCCCTAATCACCATAGTTATCATTTGGGTCTTGGCCTTGATAATCATGTGCCCCTCTGCAGTCACCTTGACAGTCATCAGGGATGAATATCATTTCATGGTGGATGCATACAACAATTCCTACCCGCTCTACTCCTGCTGGGAGGCATGGCCTGACAAGGGAATGCGAAAGATCTACACAACCGTACTCTTTTCTCACATTTATGTGGCTCCTCTTACCTTAATTGTGATCATGTATGCACGTATCGCTTTCAAACTTTTCAAGTCCTCTGCACCCATAGGAGGCTCCCAGTCAGAGGAGAATGAGGGGAGGAGGGTCTCCAAGAGGAAAGTCAAGGTTATCAACATGTTGATAATAGTGGCATTGTTCTTCACTCTCTCCTGGTTGCCCCTGTGGACTTTAATGCTTCTGACAGATTATGGAAACCTAACAGAGTACCAGCTCAACGTGATCACAGTTTATATTTTTCCATTTGCCCATTGGCTGGCATTCTTCAACAGCAGCATCAACCCAATCATCTATGGGTATTTCAATGAGAACTTCCGAAGAGGGTTTCAGGAGGCTTTCAAGGTCCAGCTCTGCTATGTGGAGAACAAGCACAAGGATACTTATTCAGAAAGGAACAATACTGGATTCCTTTTTGGAGCACGAAACCGCATTTTTGTTGAAGCGCACCCTAGTGATTCAGTGCAACCCTCCCAGTCCGGACAAAGTAACCTCCCGAGAATTGGGTTATTTCCACTGAGGAATGGGCGTATTGCTCACCATGGGCTGATGGTGGAGGACTTGGACAATACAGGTTGTTCTCACAACAACGTCAGTGTCCCAGCTTGGGATGTCTAAGACTACTGCATATCAGGCCCCCATAGTTGATGGCCTTTTTAGTGGACAACCCTGAAGATCTGTGAACCATAACATTTGAAATTCTCTGAGGAGTAAATTATTTACAATGATGGACATCTAGACTAAAAGTTATTCAATTACAAGGACTAAATCGCTAAAGGTTTAGATGTTATACATGGTACTACAGTTACAAAGCAAAAGAGAAGGCTTTATGTTCAAGTTTCCAGATCTATTATTGTCTCCTAGACTTTCATGTGAATTAAGGAATGGTTTATGGAGGGATTTTTAGGATCCAGGCCCATGATGAGAGTGGACCCAGGCATAGCAGTTATTCAGTGGCATAGCAGATGGTGGTGGTAATGCAGTGCACAGCTGACTGTTACTTGTTGGCTACCTTATGGAGTCGACTCAAGCTGGCTGGGCTACTTGAAAGAAAGATCGAAGACTTGGTATTGGGAGAAAGATAAAAGTTCAGACAGGAATGGGGGGATAAATAGGCAGTATATAACAATGAATCTCTGAACTGGAAATAGATAATTATTGGGAAAAATCACATACACCACATGGGAGCCAGGTCTAGACCCTTGATCGTTCAGCTCAAAAAACAAACCAACCAACCTGGCTTTTACCACTGGAGCTAAGAGACCCTTCGAGTATGTCTACACTACGGGATTATTCCGATTTTACATAAACCGATTTTGTAAAACCGATTGTATAAAGTCAAGTGCACTTGGCCACATTAAGTACATTAATTTGGCGGTGTGTGTCCATGTACCGAGCCTAGTGTCGATTTCCTGAGTGTTGCACTGTGGGTAGCTATCCCATAGTTATCCCATAGTTCCTGCAGTCTCCCCCGCCCCTTGGAATTCTGGGTTGAGATCCCAGTGCCTGATGGAGCAAAAAACATTGTCGGGGTGGTTCTGGGTACAGCCTCACCCCTCCCTCCGTGAAAGTAGCAGACGACCGTTTTGCACCTTTTTTCCTGGGTGAACTGTGCAAACGCCATAGCACAGCAAGCATGGACCCTGCTCAGCTCAAGACAGCAATCATGGACATTGTAAACACCTCGCACATTATCATGCAGTCTATGCTGAACCAGGACCTGCAAAACCAGGTGAGCAGGAGGCGGCTACGGCAGCGCAGCAACGAGAGTGATGAGGACATGGACACAGAATTCTCTCAAACCGCGGGTCCCTGCGCTTTGGAGATCTTGATAGTAATGGGGCATGTTGTAGCCATTAAACGCCGATTTTGGGCCCGGGAAACAAGCACAGACTGGTGGGACCGCATAGTGTGCAGCTATGGGACAATTCCCAGTGGCTGCGAAACTTTCGCATGTCTAAGGGCACTTTCATGGAACTTTGTGACTTGCTTTCCCCTGTCCTGAAGCGCCAGAATACCAAGATGAGAGCAGCCCTCACAGTTGAGAAGCGAGTGGCAATAGCCCTCTGGAAGCTTACAACACCAGACAGCTACCGGTCAGTCGGGAATCAATTTGGAGTGGGAAAATCTACTGTGGGGGCTGCTGTCATGCAAGTAGCCAACCAAAGCAATCATTAAGCTGCTGCTACGAAAGGTTGTGACTCTGGGAAATGTGCAGGTCATAGTGGATGGCTTTGCTGCAATGGGATTCCCTAACTGTGGTGGGGCGATAGATGGAACCCATATCCCTATCTTGGCACCGGAGCACCAGGGCACCCAGTACATAAACCGCAAGGGTACTTTTCCAATGGTGCTGCAAGCACTGGTGGATCACAAGGGACGTTTCACCAACATCCACGTGGGATGGCCAGGAAGGGTTCATGACGCTCGCGTCTTCAGGAACACTACTCTGTTTAAATGGCTGCAGCAAGGGAATTACTTCCCAGACCAGAAAATAACAGTTGGGATGTTGAAATGCCTGTAGTTATCCTGGGTGACCCAGCCTACCCCTTGATGCCATGGCTCATGAAGCCATACACAGGCAGCCTGGACAGTAGTCAGGAGCTGTTCAACTACAGGCTGAGCAAGTGCAGAATGGTGGTAGAATGTGCATTTGGCTGTTTAAAGGCGCGCTGGCGCACATTACTGACTCGCTCAGACCTCAGCCAAACCAATGTCCCCTTGTTATTGCTGCTTGCTGTGTGCTCCACAATCTCTGTGAGAGTAAGGGGGAGACCTTTATGGCGGGGTGGGAGGCTGAGGCAAATCACCTGGCCGCTGATTACGCGCAGCCAGACACCAGGGAATTAGAAGAGCACACCAGAAGCGGTGCGCATCAGAGAAGCTTTGAAAACCAGTTTCATCACGGGCCAGGGTACGGTGTGACTGTGTGTGTTTTGTTTCCCCTTGATGAACCCCCCCCCCCCCGATTGACTCATTCCCTGTAAGCAACCCACCCTCCCCCTTCAATTACAGCTTGCTTAAGGAAATAAAGTCACTATCATTTAAAAATCATGTATTCTTTATTAATTCATTATAAAAAAGAGGGAGAGAACTGACAAGGTAGCCCGGGTGTGGTTTGGGAGGAGGATAGGAGGGAAGGAAAAGAGCCACTAAAAAAAATTTCAAAATAATGACAGCCTTTTGTTGGGCTGTCCACCGGGGGTGGAGTGGGCGGGGGCACGAGGAGCCTTCCCCACGCACATCTTACACGTCTGGAGTTGGCAGAATGGAAGGGGTGGGTGTCAGTATATCCAGGGGAATTCCCGCTGTTTAGATAACACTGCATGACCAGCTTCCTCGATCCCCACCCAGTGACCTGGGACAGCTTACAGGACCACAGCCCTTGCTGGGCCACCTGCTGATCAATACTTCCCTTCTCTCACAGCACGGAGTTCCTGTAGCAAAAATCCTTTTAATAAAGGAGGGAAACAATGCGGCATCCCACGGAGAAACACTCAAACAGATGAACTCTTTCATTGCGGGTAACTTCCAAACCCACCTCCAAGTTTCATTTGGCAATGTCCTTTTTTTTTCCCCCTTATCTCTTAAAGTCCAATTACCCCAAAGTCCAACTTGTTTGCAAAAGTCTCTGGTCAGGACCCCAGAATTCAAGAGTTTATCTGCAGAGTTTTACCCCCCCAGCCTGGTGGAAATGGTGGGGGGAGTCCACACAGGATGTTAAGGGGGCACCTTGATGTGGGCCAGGGCCATTTACTGCTTGGCCTCTCCGCATTCTCTGAATGTTCTGCTACTGGCAGCCTTCACCACAGACCCAGCTTTCCACCACACAGCCATGTGCCGTTGACTGTTGCTGCACCAGCTGTCCCTGCAAACCACTTCACTTCCATGACTCCTTTCACTGTTCCATGGGCTGCTCCAACATTCAACTGCTCACTCTGCCAGCTTTAACAATGGTCTTTTTAGGCTCCCCCACTAGTTATTTCAGCAAATCAGTATTCAGATTAAAGCTCTGTCAGTTCAAAAGCTCTTAGTACTGGGAGCCCTGGTGCTGGTGCACCATTGGCCAGGAATTAGCTCAGCAGGAAGATGGACTTCCTAATAGAATCAAAATTAGCTCTACTCTTTTTTACATTGGGCTGAGAGGAAAGGATGTGTGGGTGTTTTTTCCAGAGCCCTCAAAAGGGGCCCATACATCAGGTACACACACCAGAAGATCCTCTCTCATTCATGGGGTTTTGAATGTCCCATGTTTAGCAAGTCCACGGACTGAGGTTGAGTCATCTCTGAAGCTCACCAAAGCAGTCTACAGCTCCCCATTCACACAGATTCAGGGTGACAAACTTTTTTTTTCCTCCTGCCCAATAACAAAGAAATTGGGGATCCCAGAGCTTTAAAATAACCATCAGTCTGCTGTGTCAGCATCTATGCTAAGTGGGGGGTGGATGCCAATGCAAAATCACTCGAAATTCTTTCACATTCCAATTTCTGAAATTTCTTTCCACTTTTTTTCCCTGGACAATTCACCAGCCTTCGGATGGAGTCAGGGAGCGCTTCTTTGCAGCTGCATGAGGGAGGAAAAAAGGAGAGAAGTATTTAAAAAGATACATTTTACAGAACAATGGTTATACTCTTTTCACAAGTGAACAACACTATTCACCTTACATAGCACATGTGATTTCACTACAAGGTCGCATTTTGCATCTTAATATTGAGTGCCTGCGGCTCTGGTGTTAGAGATCACAGACGCAGGTCCAGGCAGCAGAATTCAGCTTGCATGCGGCCATGGTAAGCCATTGTCTTTCAGCCTTCTGCACCTTCATATACACAGTGCCCTCCTTCCCAAATACCAAGCAAAGCCTTCAGTGCTGCTTCTTTCCTGTTAACATGCAGCAGCAGAAACCACCCCCCCATCCAAGCACTCTCTGGAATCGCTTTACCCCTCCCCCACCATGTTGGCTGATCATGAAGATCATGCATAATCTTTTCCCCCTTACCCCATCCACACGTGGCTGGTGGGAGCAGGGAAGATCCCTGCTAGCCAAATGCGAAAAAAGCTCAGCTAGCCATTTGCGAAACACCCCCCCCACCCCCCTGCTTGGCTACCTGCAAGGAAGGATTTCTTTTAAGCAACAGGCAAACAGCCCAGTAGGAATGGCCATCTCTGTCCCCTTAATTAAATTCCTGAATTTCAACCAGGTTACCATGAACGATATCACTCTCCTGAGGATAACACAGCGAGATAAAGAACGGATGTTGCTTGAATGCCAGCAAACACCGGGACCATACGCAGCTAGGCTTTGTCATGCAATGATACCAGATTACTTGCTACATGCATGGCGTGGTCAAGTGTCCTACCATGGAGGATGGAATAAGGCTGCCCTGCCCAGAAACCTTCTGCAAAGGCTTTTGGAGTACCTCCAGGAGAGCTTCATGGAGATGTCCCTGGAGGATTTCCGCTCCATCCCCAGACATGTTAACAACTTTTCCAATAACTGTACTGGCCGCGAATGCATCCCAAAGTCCTCAGGGCAAATTAATCATTAAAAAAACGCTTGCTTTTAAACCATGTTTTATATTTACAAAGGTACACTCACCAGAGGTCCTTCCATGGCTTCATTGTCTGGGATAGTGGCTTGGGAGGGCTGGGAGGTAATTCCGTCTGGGTGAGAAAAAGCTCCTGGCTGTTGGGGAGAACGGAGTGCTGTGTGCTCTCTGCAAGCTCGTCCTCCTCCTCTTCCTCCTCCTCATCTTCCCCGTCCGCAGAATCCTCAGCCATGGCTGAGATTACCACCCCACCTCGGAATCCACGGACAGGGGTGGGGTAGTGGCGGCACCCCCCTAGAATTGCATGCAGCTCAGCGTAGAAGCGGCATGTTTTTGGCCCTGCCCCGGACCTTCCGTTTGCTTCTTTGGTTTTCTGGTAGGCTTGTCTGAGCTCCTTAACTTTCACACGCACTGTACTGAGTCCTGGTGTGGCCTCTCTCCATCATGGCCTTGGAAATTTTTTTTCAAATGTTTTTTCATTTCGTCTTTTGGAACGGAGTTCTGTTAGCACAGAATCCTCTCCTCATATAGCAATCAGATCCAGTACCTCCTGTGCGGTCCATACTGGAACTCTTTTTCGATTCTCAGGAGACTGCGTTGTTACCTGTGCTGATGAGCTCTGCGTGGTCACCTGTGCTGGTGAGCTCTCCACGCTGGGCAAACAGGAAATGAAATTCAAAAGTTTGCGGGGCTTTTCCTGTCTACCTGGCCAGTGCATCTGAGTTGAGATGGCTTTCCAGAGCAGTCACAGTGGTGCACTGTGGGATACCGCCCAGAGGCCAATACCGTCGATTTGCGGCCACACTAACCCTAATCCGACATGACAATACCAATTTCAGCGCTACTCCTCTTGTCAGGGAGGAGTACAGAAACTGGTTTAAAGAGCCTTTTATATCGATATAAAGGGCCTCATTGTGTGGACGGGTGCAGAGTTATATCGGTTTAATCTGCTAAATTCGGTTTAAACGCGTAGGGTAGACCAGGCCTTCCTTTGTCGTTAGCTAGTGCATTACATACTACCCTCCTTCCCAGCCAGCTAGACAGATCTTGTCACACACAACTGAGATTCAAGGAGTTAAATTCCAACAATCAGGCACCAAGTCTGTTGTAAATCCATGTGCTGCAGACACCAGACTGACTGCTCTGGAAGTCACCACACCAGCTTCTCTTGCTGCATCTCACCTCATCAGCTGAAGAGGAGCTGGTGCCTCATTCAGTAACCCAGGAAGAAAGAGAGATGCTCTCCTGCTTTTAGCACCAGCTGGGGAATTGTGTTCCCTTTTACTTTTAATTCCTGATTGCAAGCACGTGGAATGGAGCATCGTTGTCAAGGATCTGGGCCCTGTTTGCCCATAATACACTGCTGTATGTAGTTTTTTTTTTCCCTGAAAACACAGTAAATTTGTCACTTATTTGCAGTTCAATTTTTAAGTTGTAAGTTACTTTAGTTCTCAAAAACGATTGGCTTACACTACCAGCTAGAGCCAGGCCTAGTGCAAGCTTTGCCCGATCTCTGTTCTCCTTGTAACAGACATTTTGATTCCTTTCCTGACCTCTCAAGCAGAGATGGCCAACCATGAATTGTATGTGACAATGTTGTGATTCTGTGATATGCATGAATGAAATCTAGGAGATTTGCCAAATATTTTCATTTGTGACTAAAATTTGAATCTAGGTCTCCAATGTGAAAGGCCAGTGCAGTTAACCTACTTTGCTACCTATATTTCTTCTCTGAGGAAAATCCTTATTTTCTTCATGTAATATTAACTCCAAGAATATATACTCACTGCAACATAAATTGTAAGCATCATTATGCATATCCTTGAGCTATGACATCAAACTGTATATTGTCAATCTCACAGAGCTCTTGCCTCGTGCTGTTACTGTGCACCTCTGCATTCTTACAAAAAACAGAACAATCCAGCATTTGAAGTTTTTAACAAATGTAATCTGAAGTTTGTGGTGCAGTTGCAATGGGGTTACACCAACAACGAATAAGGCTTAGTTTGTGTACATTGGAACATACACTAGTAAAGGAAATGTGCTGAGGTTAGAAAACATGGAGTATTCATAATATTTAGCACTTATATAATACTTCTGAGTTGCAAGGTACTCTACAAACACTAAATTAATCCTAATAAATACCCTTTGAAATTGGAGTATAATCTCCATTTTAATGACAGGGAAACAAAGAGTACTCTAACCAACCTACACAAGTTCACAGAGCCATCAGTGTAGGAACTGGAATTGGGACTCAGTAGTTCCTGGCTCAGAGGCCTATCCGCAGCCCCCAACTCTCTGTCAAAGTTGTCAAGCTATTCAAAGTTAATATCATTAATCAAAAGACTTGAACCTTTTCTGTTCATACAATGAAGTCAAATCTGTTGCTGGATAAGGCCTTTGCAGCCACATTTTTTTAAATGAGCCTCCAAATTTCAATGCTCAATTTGAGAAAACTTGGGCCTGATTTTCCAGAGGTGCCGAACACCAGAAACTCCTATTGATTTACACTGGATTTCAAGGCAGTCAAGCCTAGATCCTTAAAGTTATTTAGGTACCTAGCTCCCACTGAAATCAATGGAAATTTGAAGCACTACACCTCATCTTTTCTGAAAAATCAGGCCTTGGTCACAAGCTGAACACCCAAAAATGGAGGCATCTAAAATTAGAGGCTACTTTGGAATATGCTAGTCTAAGACTTTCATTTTTCTCACTACAAATCTTTTTCTAATGGTTCCCAACTTGTTTGGTTACCTGTAACAGTTTATCAGATTAAGGGTGGCATTTTCAGAAGCATTTAGCATTGACCTATGGTTGCTCCCACTGCAGTCAATGGTGAAACTAATTGACTTCATTAGGAGCAGAGTTAGGCCAATGCTAGCAATTGCCACCTAAGACCTGAGCTGTACTTAACAGACCTGGCTGCCTCCCATTCAGCTGAGCTATCTGTAACCCAGGATGGAGCTTCCAAGACAAGAGCATATTTGGAAAAGTCACATAAGTGGAGTTTAGTGCAGCAGAAGCTCTTGTATGAGATCATGCGCATAGTTTAGAAGCAGGCAGCACACACACCAGGGCCTAGTAGTGCAAATGAAGCATCAAAATAAATGTTGCACCTGAGAAAACTGTTCCCTAGAATGTGCACCTGTATCAGTCGATTCCACATATTTTTGATATCTTTAATACATAGTATTCACTACCTCTTGCCTCTAGTAACACTGTGACTAAAGCCCTCCTGTATCAGATTTGTTTAGTAACCACTCTCTCCATGCTGTACAAAATGGTATTACTGGATCACTGGCCAGGAGTAACAGAAATGAAATATCACTCTTCTGGGTTTTGTTAACGTTTATTGTGAGAATGTCTGTGCTCTAAGGGCTGCAGAATCCTGCCCGATCCGTTTGGCCCTGATGTGGAGCGTGCAGAGTTAGAAGAGGGTTGAGCCGGATCCCCTAGAACCCAATTGCACTGACTTCTGGGGGCAGGGTCGGGCCCCCAATCCACATTAACTACAGACCAAAAGGCAGCCCCACACTAGTCAATATGTATCAGGCTTTGGGACGCAGCGGCACGTGCCACCTGGACCCCGGAGTGGGGGAATCACCTTTTCGGGGTGCCACATCCTGCCCCTCCTCCAGAGCGGGGCCTGCCCACAGCGATTAAAGGAGAGAGACGCGGAGCTCGCACCGCACCAGCTGGGGTGGAGGGGTGCGGGAAGGTTCCGGTGCAGGGACTGAGGGGAACGCCCGCTACGTGTAGGGGTTTACCCGCTCCACGTAGCCAGCAGCGGTGACTGCGCCACTGGCCGGGGAAAAAAAGCAGCCCCCACGCAGCGGGGAAAGCCACGTGTGTTCTTGACAGCCCGTTCGAGCGAGGCCGAGAAGAGCGCGCATGCCCACAACTCGCCCGATGGTGGGCCAGGAGCCGAAGTAGGAGGGCCGCAGCGCCAAGCGCCTGCGCAATGCTGTCCCTGATGGCAGACTGGGCTGAGCGCAAGAGGGGGTGAGGTCCGGCGCCTGCGCAGTCTCGTGGCCGGCAGCGCGAGCGTCCCTGGTGAAGGGCTCGTGTGGTGTGTGTCGGCGTCTCGTTCGCTGCCTGCGGCACCATGGCCAGCTACAGCGTGGAGGAGCGCGCCACCCCCAACAGCCTGGAGTACCGGCTCTTCTTCAGTGAGTGCGCGGCGGTCTCCCGCTCCGCGGGGGATCCCGCCCGGGGCTCGCGAGGCGGCATAGCGCCCGGCGTGGGGGCAGCCTCCAGCCCGTGGCCGCCCCCTCAGCTCCGGGGGTTGGGCACGGCACTGCCCCGGCCCCATCCCCGCTGACCGTATCCGTGCGGAGCTGCCTTGGCATCCCCCACCCCAAGCCGGCCCGGCTGCCGGGCGGGTTAAAGTCTGGGCGCGGCGCAGGTAGGGCCGGCCAAGGTGCCTGCTGTTGCTGCTGCTGTAAACTAATCCCGTAATCGGCTTTTCTCTGCCTCCTGCCCCACCCAGACCTGTCCGTGGGGGAGCGACCTTTAGCCTGGCCGGGCTGCTTAGGGTGATAACCTGGGGCGCTGGCGTAGGCGGTCCCCGCTCCCGGGGCTCAGCCTGGCACTGGCCGGGTGCAGGGGCTGGTGGGAATGGGGTCACCCATCGTTCAGGGCAGCAACGAAAGCGCTGCTACGTGTCTCGAGCAGCAGTCCTGCCAGTCAGCTCGCCTAGGGCACATATTCTACTCGTATGCCTTTTTTCTTTTTTTTTAACGTAGAAGGGGTGAACGTGAAAATGTGGGGGGAGGGAGGTATCGTCCACATTTAAATGGATGGGAGAACAGAAAGATCATGGGGGAAACTGTAGCTGCTTGTAGGACTTCCCTGAGACTGATAACAGGTCATCTTAATTAATTAGCCTCTTAGAGCTGGTATGGCATCTTCTCTGTATGTATATATACACTCTTCTTGTATGTTCCATTCTATGCATCCGATGAAGTGGGCTGTAGCCCAGGAAAGCTTATGCTCAAATAAATGTGTTAGTCTGTAAGGTGCCACTAGTACTCCTGTTCTTTTTACAGATACAGACTAACACAGCTGCTATTCTGAAACCTGTCCCTGAGACTGTTCATCATGCACCTATCAGCTCTTAAAAATCCTTTTCTGAAGCCCACAGGACCTAGTTGTTCCCTCTGGGAAGTGGCTACTTCCTCTTATTCTTGACAAGACATGTCAAACTGACACCTCTGCTAATGCAATGCAATTTCCTCTGCCTGCATCCCCCTAAATCTTCTCCCTGACTACAGAGAGAAGTCATTCTCAATTGTACCCACTCTTAACTTGTGATAGCTCTCAAATAAGAGTTTATGCTGGAGGTAAAGGAGAGAACAAAATTGGCTCTCTGAGTATTGCATCATCTATTTGGCTTCCTAAGTAGCTGGCTTTCTATGGCTAGGAGTAAAAGGGCATGATACTGAACTGGCCACAAATAACAGACCTGCCCTGTTGCACTTTACCAGAATAAAATGCTTGAGTTAGTACAATGTTCCCAACTCAATTTTCTGAAGGGACATAGTAGCTAAGAATCCTAGCTGGCTTCTCTGGTCACTTAAATGGCTAAATTAATCTCTTAATGGCTCTCTTAACTGAGATTATGAAACATTTTGTATACAATCTTTCTAGGAAAGTGATAATCTAGTACTGTATTGTTTAGTAGAGAGAGTTAATATCTAATGTTGACCTGCTAGAATTTGAAATTTATTCCTCAGAGAAAAAGCAAATACTCTGTCCATTATACTACAAAAATCTCTAGGTGATACGAATTAACAATACACAGATATGAATAACAGAACCCTTCCATACTTTCCTGCTCATGCAATAGGACCATGAGAGAAAATGGGGTGGGGAGTTCAAATGAGTATTGCTCAGTCAAATAGCTGTCTCACATCATCTGCATGGGAATGATCAGATTTCAAGTGTCTTGCTTTATTGAGAGGGAACCAAACAACAACCTGGTGACTCTCTTAATCTGGAGGGCAACTAGCAAAATAACTCATTTATGTTGGAATAAGTAGGTCTGTAGAAAATACCAGAAAACCTACAAACTGAAATTTTTTTTTAATTCTCAGATCTCTCAAAGTTCTGTTCTATGCAGCTGTAACGGCAGCACTCTTGCTGTCGTGGCTTTAAATACCAGCTGCAATTCTAAATATGAACTGTACCAGACTGTGAAAGAGAGCAGAATGTCTACACAGTTAACTTTCCAGTCCTGGACTACACTGCTTCTTTATTTTTGTAGTTTTGCAGACCATTTTGATAATAGCCACTTTCACTGAGCACTCTGGCTGAACTTTAAATTAGTTACTAGCAGTCCTGGGCAGGATAGTCTTGTGAAGATCCTGCAAGGGTGCTGGGCTTGCTGAGCGTAGGATTCTGGCTTCATTCTCACTCTCATTCTGACCAGTTATCTGCTAGCTGGGGCAGGAAACAGCTTCAGACTCATTCCTGCTAAGCAGTTGTTAGGTGAGGATGCTTGCCCTCCTGCTTCTCCCCCCGTCCCTCCAGGTGCAGCAGTGCTAGAAGAAGGTGGAAATATATGATAATTGGAACTCATGAATGAGGTTAGCCAACCTTAACTAGCTGGGAGCCTTCAACAATTAGACCTAAAATATGCTGTGGAAAGGCCCTTTGCATGTGCCATATATGCTGAAACCACTTTTGACTTGCTGGGTGACCTATTGCACTTGGGGTGGGGGCGGGGGGGGGGAGTATAGGTCTTGCTTATTAAAAAGGCTTCTGAATGTAGTGATTAGGGGAGCTTTTAGGATACAATCTTGTGACAGATACAGTCACCTCCATAGGTGTCATTTGAGGTTGCCCCATGCCATTTCCCCCATAGATTCTCTAATGTGCCATGTTCTATTTCCATTATTCCAGGTATCTTTATCTAACTACTTGAGGGTATTATACACCTGTGATATCAACTCCTCCTTAGAGTTTTAAATAGAATGTTTTTATCTGTTGGTTCTTTTAAACTTCGCTGAGATTAGGGAGCTAGAGACAGCAGCACAATTATGCCTTACTTGGAGAAGGTATGTCTTGTTACTTACTTCATGTATTCACAACCCTCTATTTAAAAAAAAAAAATCATTTGCACAAATAATATTTTAAAAGTTTAAGATGAGCTCTGCAAACAAGTGATGGTTGTTTTTTAATAAATCTTGTGCTGTATTTCTGGAGGAAACATGGGGAGTTTTATAAGATCTATGATGCAGTAATTAACTGTAACTAAGGCTATGTCTACACTGCCGTGGTAAGTCGACCTACGCTACGCAACTCCAGCTATGTGAAGGGGTCGACTGGAGAGTGATCTTCTGTTGATTTGGTTGGTCTTCAGTAGACGCACTAAATCGACTGCCAGTGAATCAATCTCAGAGTGTAGACCTGCCCATAGTAACACTACATCTCTGACACTAGCTTCACTATTACTATTTCAGGTCACAGTCAACCTCTTCTAAGCTAGGCATTTGAATAAAGTCAACTTTATAGCTGTGGTAGATTTTATTAAATTGTTTTCATTAGTTCTAATTCATCTTTATTTACTATCTTTATGTTGTTCTTTCAGAAAATGATAAAGGACAATACATTTCACCATTCCATGATATTCCAATATATCCAGTTGCTGGCAAGGTAATGTATGTGGCTATATTAAGCAGGTTCTTAGCGCCCACTATGAGAACTTACTTATTAGAAATCTGTCCCCTCCAGATAGTATTGTCAGTGCTGTCAGTGCATCTGTGAAGTAAATAACTATGCAACATAAACTATGACAGTAGTTGGCCACTGGCCAAACAGTGCAACTGCGATCTCTCTGAGCAAACTGGGTTAGGTGGAATCTTACATCATGCTCTTTCTTTCTCTGGTGATAAGGGAAATTCAGTACAAACTTTGTCATAAAACGAATGGTAAGGTCTTCTGTACCTTGGAACTAGTAAATAACTTCTAGTTCCAAGCCACTGAGGCAATTTTATTAACTTAGACATATGAAATAATGTTACTAGTCTTATTAACTGGAAATGGTTGGCTTCATGAATGGGAGCTACAAAAAATGTAAACTTTTCTAAGAATGCTAATGCAGAAGAATCTGAAAAGTGATGGCTTAGGCCCTAGTACTGTGAACAGCTCCCAATGAGTAGAATCCTTATGTAAAGCTCCACTGAAATTGTTGTATGTCTTCATTGTATTGTTCTGAAGCGCTTCTTATTTCTGGGGCTAAATTCTTAACTGTATCAGGTCTGCTTTGTGTCACTTTCCCAATGAAGATGTGTCATAATTCTAGTTTAACCAGCTACTGAAGTAACCTCCTAGTGTATGGTGAGATCATCAGGTTGTACAGAACCATTGCAGTAGCCTCCTATAAAACTATCCTGCTCTGAGAGGAGTGTGGCTGAGGAACCCCTGCATTCTTTATGATCCATGAGTGCCATAACAAGTCCTTAGGGTTGTTGACAGCTCCTGCAACTTAAAATGGTGGCTCCAACTTGCTCTCAAGGTCTGGCCCAACTGCACCTTTTCTGCATACCCCACCTTAACTTCTTTGAATGGCAGCTCAGGATCTTGAGAATGATTTGCTGTGTGGAAGGAATTTTTCATTGTATTTCTGGGCCCTTCTCTTCCCTCTGAAATAAGGGCTTTTATCGTATCTCTTCTGGTAATTTTTTCCAAACATTGTGCTACTTCAGAATTGGCAAAGCTTGTGCTGTGGTGATGGGAGTAGTGTAAGACTCTCTTCCATTACATCTGGAGAACTGCTTCCTTCTTTAAAGTCTCTCAAGCCCCTTGAGCTGCTGTGGTACTTCCACTGACATCTATGGGAGTGCTGAATATGGGTCAAACGCTGTAGCAGAGTTGAAGGTATTTCTGGGCTCTGCATTTCAGAATGACTTCTGACAAATTGTGAAATGGCATCAAGTTATGCAATGTCAATACCTGATCAAGATGTTGGCTCCAAATACAAATCTGCATCATAGGGATGTCTCTTTCCCACTCCCTCTTTTTTTTAAACTCATTCCTCCTCCCCTGTCAGGAACTATTTCTAATCTCCTATTATGCAGAATAATTTGTGGAACTCAGTCTTACAAAGAGGACCTAGAGATGGGAATAGGGTTGTCTGTGCTGCCTTAATAACTACTTTTTGTAGAGAGCTGGCTGGTCATATGCTATTTTCATTTCCATTTGCTATTAGTATTAACATTTATAGTTTTAAAAAAATAGATGAATTATCTGTTAAGATGTTGCACACGCTAAAATAAAAAGCTCAGTCTATGCACCAGTCTTTGGCACCTTCTGCATTCCTCCTTCCTCAGTCTAGGAAAGGCAGTTCTCCTGCTATTTCAGTGGACCACACCATACGCACATCAAAACCTCAAGTTTAATAAAGGGAAGCTGGAAAACTGCCACCCTGTGTGTGAATACAGCGAATGAAAGCTACCCAGCCTCTCCTTGGACTATTGTGTTCTGTCCATGAGCTTTCTCTCCATGAAAATTTCTTCTGATGTATGGTTTGAGGAAGTAGTGTGCATTTGCGGGGAGAGGGTTAGGATAATCACATTCTGAAGGTGGAAAGAGAAGAGGCAAGAGCCCAGAAGATCAGGCAGGTGCACGGTCCACTAGCTAGCTCTTGCTTTTTACAGTAAACCCTCCTGTTAATCTTTTCTGACTTATCAGAATTATTCCACTAAAGTAGATACAAACATTTTGGAAGTGTTCCATGTATTGGTCAGGGTGTTATTGATATAAAGGGAAGATGGGTTGAAACAAAAACTTCTAAGTTTCCAGTAGAGTGTGCAAGACCTCATATGAGCAGAACCAAGATACTTTCAAGACCAACTCTTATGTGGTGTGTAAGTTTATGTATAACTTGGGGAGGGAGTTAAGGGCAGCTTTTAGCTGGGTGGTAACTTGAAAATGTCTTCTCCCTAAGGCCACTCACAAAGAACCATATTCCCAATGTGGTGGAGAGCAGAGTCGTCTTGCCCATTAACTTGTGAAAAAGCAACTTCCAAAAGCACATTTTGGGAATATAACTTAAACTAATAAAATACAACAAAAGTTATATTCTCATTCTCCCCAATCTTTCTTGAACTGGGTAAAAATAAAAATTGGAGCACGGGGGTGAGTGTCTATGGAGCAGCTTCAGGATTTGGAATATTATCCGCTAACTGCCAATCTCAGACTGGTAAGCAAGCAGCACACTACAGCAGTGTCTGTGGGGTGTGCATACAAAAAGTCACTGGAGAGAAACAAGTGTGATTAACGTACACAACTACACAATGCGGTGTTGACTGTGTTACTTTTCTTTGTATTGCAGGGCTATCTCAGGGAACTTTCCTGGTTACTCTGCTGGTTCAGTAGCTGCTTTGTTAGGGAGTCCAGCTTAGGGCAGAAGGTTACATTAATCTGTCTGGACACTGTCTCTAGCTCTTAATCTTGATATTTTTAAGATCTTGAGAGGATTGTAAAGTATTTTTCAGTCTAAGATTTGAGATGTGCGAAACCTATCTGTACATGGGCTCTTGCCCTCCTAGTATTCAAACATGAATTCACGCTATCTTAAATTATTAATCATGCCTTCTAAACCATGTCAAACTCACCCACTTAATTTCCCAAGTATGAACTAGCTTATACATATACACAAGTTTGCAGAAGTTGCCTTATCTTGAATTTAGCTAATACCTTTCAACCTCCTCACCTGCTCCATTCAAAAGTTATGTTTATTTCCATATGTTTAAGCACTGATTGAACAATCACACTTTACCTACTCTGTTCTGATCCACTGCATTTTCCACACTAATGGATCTTTCTCTCTCTCTTTGATAGAGCAATGCACAAACACTAATGGAGCTCTGAACCCACAGGGAAGAGCCCCTAACATTGAAAGAGTAGGTGCAGTAAACTGAAACTGGAGAACATGGATGACATGGTTTGCAGTCAATGTTACAACTATAGTGAAATGCAGGTGCAAGGGATTTAGCATCTCTGATATAACTGTTCTGAAACATTGATGCTGCTTAACCTGAGGATTAGATAAACCAATGGTTGATATGGAGCCAGGAGCTGCAGGTGCTCAGCACTTGGAGAAAAAACAGGCCAATCTTATTTGCGGAGGAGGCCTTTATATTTAAAAAAAAAAAAAAAAAGTACGAAAAAGCTCTGACCTCTGAAGGAAGAAATGATCTAGTATGGGACTTTCAGAAAAAGTACTGTGTTGGTCTAACTCTGTCTTCATGGTGGAAGTTTCTTGCCAAATCCCACCCATAGTCTCAGTACTACAAGAGACAGTTCTATACCGTAGAACCTCAGAGTTACAAACTGACTGGTCAACCACATACCTCATTTGGAACCAGAAGCATGTAATCAGGCAGCAAGAGAGACGCCCTCCTCCCATCCCCCAAAAAAGCAAATACAGTACAGTATTGTGTTAAACTATTTTTTAAAGAAGTTTTTTTTAAAAAAAATGATTTGACAAGGTAAAGAAACTATTTCTGTGCTTGTTTCATTTAAATTAAGATGGTTAAAGCAGAATTTTTTTCCTGCATAATAGAAAGTTTCAAAGCTATATTAAATCAACTTTTGAAAGAACAAGCATAATGTTCATAACTCTCAACAAAACAACATCCATTCCCGAGGTGTTCATAACTTTGAGGTTCTACTGTATTCCTGACACTCCTTGCACGTACTCCATAAAATAGGCTATCTTTACAGTGGGAAGGACAATAGTTAGAACATCTCGGAGACCTCTGGTTGGTTAGTTGGTTGTTTTTTAAGTCAGAGTGGAGTTTGTATTATGTAGAATGCTTATCAGAAACATTTTTGCTTAGAACTGCCTCAATTATATTCATCCTGCAAATGAAAAATGAAACCTTTTTAGTGTCATGGATCTGCTTATGCTTTCTTTAGTCTCCATTTTTTTCTCACTAGAAATTCACGTGAGATACTTCTTGCTATATGTTTAACAAAAAAAAAAATTTAAAACTGGTAATTCAGGACCTACTAGTGGTATGGGCTATGTTGCTGAAAAGATTCATGTTACACCAACAGTGTAAAAATACCCACTCTCAGAATATAAAGTAGCCTTAATGCTGGGCTTGCATGGAGGAGTAACTTTAGTGTGAATGTTGAACACTTTACTGTTAACTTACTGAGCAGCAGGATTTTAAGTGTCATCAAGATATAACGAAATTATCTCACTTGTTGGACACAGTAAAATGTGTTAGAACTTTAAATAACTTGCTGCTCTTGATTAGTTTGTGCTCCCTTTAGAATATGGGGATGTACTTCTCATTTCAGAGAGATTTTGCTGATCTGCTTCTTGCTCATTTCAGAATGTGTTCAACATGGTTGTGGAAGTACCTCGATGGACAAATGCAAAGATGGAGGTAAGTGGAAGATAAAATCCATAATTGAAGGTCTTGCTGCTTCTAGTTCTTAAATCTCTGGCACTACTGAATTCTGTGTGGCTTTTTTTGAAAGGAAAAAAGTAGTCTAATGTAATATAACACTTTGCTCTGGAATAAGCAGAAGAAAGCCAAGTTTAACAGATCTAAATGTAAATCTTTGGTAACTAGCTTTATTGTGTACTAATACTGAAGTAAGCAAAATATCATGAAACTTAAAGCTCTGATCAGTGTTGATGTCTCAGTTTAGGTATAACAGTTGCAAAGTATACTTGGCTGTCTTAAAAATTGCAGAGTATGGACAGTTTTATGAAAACATAAATAAAAGTTCTACTGTAGTTAACTGCTAAATGAACTAGTAACATTGTAATAGTTGGCCAAGATCGCTCCTGTGTGAGGTGCAGCCTTCTTCAGTCTAAGACCCAGGTGTTGGTGGAGCTTTAAGACTCTTGCTTGATGCCCCAGATGCCTAGCAGAAGAGACTTTCTCTAGGAAAGGGATTAGTTTGGTCCATACTTCTTGGGCACTGGAATGGCTGCAGGCTATATAAACATAATTTGAGGAGGATGGGTTTGAGTATTAGGAGGAATCGTATATTTTGGAGGGCTTCCCCATTCCAGCGTATCTGAATACCTCCCTTGGGAGTAGCGTTCCCTTTATGGCTGGATCACTGAGGGAGAGCCTGTATCCTGATAGCTACAATCTGTAATGTACCTTAATCTCCAAGTAAGGGGCTCATTCCAAATAGGACTGGTTTGGATACCATTTTAGGCAACTCCTCCAGAGGCAAAATTTACCCATGATGTCAATAGTATTTATTTTTTACTGGCAAACCCAGGCCAAGACTTTCTATGAAAAAGAGAGGAAAAAAAGTCTCTAGGCATATTTTGGCATTTGCCTGTGTGGCCAGACTTTCAAAGGTACTGAATCCAATAGCTTTTGTTGACTCTGAAGGGAGTTGATGGGTTCTCGGCATCCCTACATAAGCAGCCAGGTTTTCAGATTAGATTCAAATTTCTAATTTTGAACATCTGGGATCAGGGTAACTAAATGGTCGTTGGTTTAGTTAGGTAAAAAAAACATGTAGGTATCTGCGTTTGTCTGTTTCAGATTGCAACAAAGGATCCTCTAAACCCAATTAAACAAGATGTGAAGAAAGGAAAGCTGCGTTATGTTGCTAATGTATTTCCCCACAAGGGCTATATCTGGAATTACGGTGCTATCCCACAGGTATTGCATTGTACATATATCTTATCTTTTTCTTGTGGTGGAAACTAGATATTAGCCACACAAACACAATCCTGAATATATTTATATATTTTTTAAGAATGTGAATGCTACCATGCTAACAAAACAAGATCTGCTTAATCTATTCAGACTGAAACTGAAATAGCAAATGCTAATGAGGAAATATGTAGTCAGTAGTGACAGAAATCTCAAGAGGAAGGTAAGTATGCAAATCATGTTGTAAACAAGCTAACAAAAATATAAACTTGCAGTAAAATACCAGTGTAGAATAAAACTGGCTTTATACCAATAACATGTCAGCTGTTAAGCCACAAGGACCCCTGCCACCTATCAATTCAGTTGAACAGCAGTCTTCAGAAATTTGTAGTAGGTTGACACTCTTCACTGAAGAAAGTTGCTACGTAAGAACAATGAGTGTTGAAGGTATTTGGTAAGTACTCTCTGATAGGAGTGTTTCTGTGCTCATATGTAAGTCTCAGATCCCTGCTGCTTCATCTAATGGTCTGACTTGGATTTTCGTTCCCAGACAAATTCTTAAAAGCAGCCTGTCAGGAGACCCTATACTCAGTTGTGTATAGACAATGAAAAATCACGAAGAGAGTCATTAGTGTGTACATAACTTGAAAATGCTTTAGGAGCCTATGGCTAATTATACTAAAATCACCTTAGACAAGATGGGGAGGGATAGCTCAGTGATTTGAGCATTGGCCTGCTAAACCCAGGGTTGTGAGCCCAATCCTTGAGGGGACCACTTAGGGATCTGGGGCAAAAATTGGTCCTGTTAGTGAAGGCAGGGGGCTGGACTTGATGACCTTTCAAGGTCCCTTCCAGTTCTAGGAGATTGGTATGTCTCCTATTATTATTATTATTATTAAATATTTGCATTCTACTGGGCTTCACATTTGTAATTTGAACAGTCCTGGCCTTTTCTAGAAAATAGACTTTCTATTTCATATAAGTAAACTAGGTTTTTAGTTAATGTTGTAGCTAACAAAACACATTGTATGGCAACCTGTACAGAATGGATCTCTTCCATACCCTTCTCTGAACTTTGTCCACACACTGCCCTGAAATTCAAACAAAACTTTCCATCATCAAAGATGTAGGTGGACAGATTTGGCTGCCTGTTTGCAAGCATAAAGATGTAAACAATGCCATTACAAGTTCCTTATTTTAAAAGGACTATCTTAATACTGATCTTATTTGTCTTTTAATTATCCTGCTAACTACCTGTATCCTCCCCTCTGACTTAGGAGGAAGTCAGGTCAGTTCTGATAACGAGTAGTGGGGGGGGGGGGGAACAGTCAGAGGAAGTGACCATGCAGCTTATCCTGATCTAGCAATCCCAGATCCATGGACAAAATAAACAGGCTAACTTAAAATTGATAAAGTGTAAACAAATGTAAAATGTGAAAACTTCCTAACCAGCAATCAAAACTGACTTTCTTCCCACTGAAACCCAGTGGAGAAATATTCCATTTCAATTAAGCTTCTTCACTAGAAAACTGCTGCCCGCATGGAAAAACTCAGCCATCCATTCATGTAAACTTTGAATCTCTGGGGCTCTCTAATTTAAAAATCTTTCTCATACATAGACATGGGAGCATCCAGGACATAAAGATGAAAATACTGGCTACTATGGAGATAATGATCCAATTGATGTGTGTGAAATTGGAAGCAAGGTAATGTGCTATCTTACAAAGGACGTTTATTTCTGAGAACTGTAATCTGTTAATTTAACTGACTTCAGAACTACTACTTTTTTCTGGGTCTTTTATTATGAACTTGGCTTCTCTTAATGCTGCCATGGAGACTTCTGGTGCTGAAATGTAATGAATCTTAATTCCCCAAATTCATGTAATTCAGGCAAAGGTTCAAGTTAATGGCCACTCCGTGGTGTGATTTACATTAGTTTGCAGCCATTCAGTCTTTTGTATTGATCCTCTTACTGAACTTGTTTTGAATGTTAACTTTTTACTGAATTGTAATTTGTCTTATGTTGCACATCCCATAGCACATTGGTAGAGATAATTAATACATTTTATTTAATTAGGTGTGCTCAAGAGGAGAAGTAATTAAAGTGAAAGTTCTGGGCACACTGGCACTGATTGATGAGGGGGAGACAGACTGGAAAGTAATAGCCATCAATATTGAAGACCCTGAAGCAGCCAGCTATAACAGTAAGTAGCACAGGAGGAAGTCATTGTTTTGGCTTTTTACTTACCCAGGTGGGGGTTTTGAACAGAATGTTCCTTCATACTGGAAAATTCTGCATTTAAAATCCATAGAGCTAGATTTTAGCCAGCTTCTGCATAGGGCCTTGGCAAAGCAAGGTGAACACAGATCCCTTTTTCACTCCCATCCTTTCTGTGCCAAGGGATCTACATATTCCTAGAGGTGGTGCTAGCCTAGGGAGCAGAAGGGTGCACTGGTTCAGCACAGTCTTTTAGCACCTCTGCTGGTAGAGGTCGCTTGGAAGCTTCCAGTGGGAGCTGGTTACCCTTGTGCAGCCAAAACCCTGAGGAAAGGGGAGAGTGGAAACTCCGCTGAGCGTGAATTGCATACACAGCACTCATAAGATTTTGCTGGCATAATCTGCACCTCCAAGTAACAGCAGGCTTGATCGGGTCCATACAGCTAAGTGAGCATGTGGTGTCTGACAAAACACATCTGAGTTCTCCACTCAAGTTTCTCCTGTAAAGGTCAAAATTTCTTTTGCCCCTTCTCTCCTGAAAATCAGAAAAGATTCCAGTAAAATAACTTGGGCTAATCTGACCTATTAAAGGTTATCAAACTATCTTTGGAAAAATAACTCTTCTATGGTTTTGACAGTTGGATATACTGTGATCAACCAGCCTCAAATCTGATTTCTTGCCCTCTCAAATGAACTTGTTTCTTGGCTTTTTGGCATAAACTTGGGCAGGGAGGTAAATCTTGTTCTTCTCAGATATCTAAAATCCACCCTCTGTCTTAAATTGACTTATAGTAGCATAGCCAAACTTGTCCCTAACAAATGACTTCTCATGAGAGCTATGCATAGACTGTGTAGGAGATGTTTCAGGTGTTCTGCTGTAGTCAACAATCATACTGCTTATCTTCCTCAGTAGTACTAGACTCAAAGGTGGTCTGGACAAAAGAATATTGTACGGATTGCATAGACTAGTTTAAGACAGCACCTATTTGCATGATGATGAAGAGTTTTTCCCCTCTCCTCCTGTTAGATATTGATGATGTCAGAAAGATGAAACCTGGATACCTAGAAGCTACAGTGGACTGGTTTAGAAGGTACAAGGTACCTGATGGGAAGCCAGAAAACCAGTTTGCATTTAATGGAGAATTTAAAGACAAGGTAATGTAACCACCTCTTCATTACTGTAAAACCAATCTGATTGTCCAAAAAGCATGTTATAGTTGAGGAACAATGGTCTGTACATTAAGAGTCAGGCACGTGTTGCATACTTAAATGCTAGTGTGACTGCAAAACTGAAGCTTCACTTGAAAACCTAAGCCACTTGACTAAGCTTTATTTTATCTACTGTAATAGAAATCACTGATTTATTCCTCTTCTAGCTTTCTCCAACCCCATCTTCATTTCGCTTGCTCGCAGAAACACTAAGGGTTACATCCTCAGGTGCAATGCAGCTGTTGAACACCCCCAGCTGTTGGAAACCACACATAAAATAGGTATATCCCTCTACAGGAGGATCACTCCAGAACACTGGACCTTCTGACATAGAACCAGCACAGTAACTCCCATGCCTTTCTATTGGCATGTGGAGCTTAGCCAGAACAAAGGGGTCATGACTGGGGCTTCCCTCTATCTCACTGGTCTTTTCCTTTTCCTCCTTCCACCCCGTAGTCTTGGCCTGTTAGAGCCCCCTAGCAGGTGACAAAAGCACACAGGTAGCCCATGAAGACTGGGTGGTGAGCTTGTGTACACACCTTTCTCCTTCAGATATGTGTTGTCCTAATTTGCTATAACCAGGAGCTGACTTACCTCTTCTAAGTTACTGTATGGTTGTACATATATTCCAAAATTCTCACTGATTTCAGTGTAAGGGTTTTGTTTTGATAGCATCCCTCTTTCCAATTATTTCTAACTAGCAAAACAAGAATTTTAAAAAATAATCTTTTAACCATATTCACTAAGCATTTTACTTGTCTTTGACTATAACCGTTACATTACTAGTTTCATTTTCTGGATCATATGCTAGAAAAGGATTCTTGTGTGTCAAGCAACACGGGTCTAAAGAGTGTTTTCAATTTAAATGTTTGTGTTTATAAAAAAAACGTTAAAACAATTTTTGGCTAAAAATTATTTGGAAATGTCCCCTTACTTTAAATATTTAGGAAATGTTTCCAAAAACGAGCCAGTGTCACGGCTCCTCTACATAGTTATAGTTCTTTTTTCCTGTCCCACCCATCCATCCTCTTAGATACAAAGTACTGCAACATCTAAGAGTTTGCTTAAACTAGGGTAGAAGGATAGGTTAAGCCAACACATGTTAGCAAACATCAACCTTTCACTCATGTAGATTCTTTGTTAGTGAGAGGGGAAAATGGTCTTATGGTAAAGGTACTGGACTGAGATTTAGGAGATCAGAGTTCAGTTCCTCTGTGTGCCATGAACTTACTATATCTCCTTCAGCATCTCGATTCCATCTTAAAATAGAAATTTTATAATCCCACATTTTGTCTGTTAAGGTGTTTGGGGCAAGCACTGTGTCTTACTAGGAATCTGTACAGTACCAAGCACAAAGGGCCCTAATCTTACTTAGCAGCTCAAGCTGCTACTATAATACTAATAGTGACAGAGGGCAAAATAATAGTAGAGAGATTTAGTCTGTTTATAGCAAGAACATTTGCTCTTCTAAAATACCTACTATAAACATTAGGTTCTGCTGGTTCCTATCTAATTGACAGAATGGGGGATCATTAGAGTATTTGCCATCAGTGGGAGATCATTAGTGTGTTTGCCAGTAATATGGTATTTATTTATTTTTTTAATTTTAGGACTTTGCAATTAACATCATCAAAAGCACTCATGAACACTGGAGAGCTCTAGTATTTAAAAAAACAGATGGAGGAGAAATCAATTGGTAGGTTACAACTCTTGTTACACTGCTTTTTTGTAAAAATTCTAAGCAAATGGGAGTAAATGGAAGTCTTTGTTAGGGGTTTAAAAAGGGCTCCAGAAGTGATCCCCAGCAATTACAGGCCTGTAAGCCTGACTTCAGTACTGGGCAGACTGGTTGAAACTATAATCAAGAACAATATTGTCAGACATATAGATGAACATAATTTGTGGAGGAAGACTCAACAAGGTTTTAATAAAGGGAAATCATGCCTCACCAATCTACTAGAATTCTTGGAGGGGGTCAACAAGCATGTGGACCAAGGGGATCCAGTGGCTATAGTGTACTTAGATTTTCAGAAAGCCTTTGAACAAGGTCCCTCACCAAAGGTTCTTATGCAAAGTAAGCTGCCACGGGATAAGAGGGAAGGTGCTCTCATGGACTGGTAACTGGTTAAAAGATAGGAAACAAAGGGTAGGTATAAATAGTCAGTTTTCAGAATGGAGAGAGGTAAATAGGTGTTCCCCCAGGGGTCTGTTCTGGGACCAGTCCTATTCAACATATTCATAAATGATCTCGAAAAAGGGGTAAACAGTGAGGTGGCAAAATTTGCAGATGATACAAAATTACTAAAGATAGTTAAGATCCAGGCAGACTGCAAAGAGCTACAAAAAGATCTCTCAAAACTGGATGACTTGGCAACAAAATGGCAGATGAAATTTAATGTTGATAAATGCAAAGTAAGGCACACTGGAAAGTATAATCCAATAAAACTATACATATAAAATGCTGGGGTCTAAATTAGCTGTTACCGCTCAAGAAAAATATCTTGGAGTCATAGTGGATAGTTCTCTGAAAACATCCACTCAATGTGCAGTGGGAGTCAAAAAGCGAACAGAATGCTGGGAATAATGAAGAAAGGGATCAGTAATCGGACAGAAAATATCATATTGCCTCTATAGAAATCCATCATATGCCCACATCTTGAATACTGTGTGCAGATGTGATCGCCCCATCTCAAAAAAGATTCACTGGAATTGGAAAAGGTTCAGAAAAGAGCAACAAAAATTATTAGGGGTATGGAACGGCTTCTGTATGAGGAGAGATTAATAAGACTGAGACTTTTCAGCTTGGAAAAGAGATGGCTAAGGGGAGATATGATTAAGGTTTATGAAATCATGACTGGTGTAGAGAAAGTAGATAAGGAAGTATTGTATACTACTACTCATAACACACGAACTAGAGGTCACCAAATGAAATTAATAGGCAGCAGGGTTAAAACAAATAAAAGGAAGTATTTCTTCACACAACGCACAGTCAACCTGTGGAACTCCTTGCCAGAGGATGTTGTGAAGGCCAAGACCATAACAGGGTTCAAAAAAGAGCTAAATAAATTAATGGAGAATAGGTCCATCGCTGGCTATTAGTCAAGATGGGCAGGAATGGTGTCCCTTGTCTCTGTTTGCCAGAAGCTGGGAATGAGCAATGGGGGATGGATCACTTGATGATTACCTGTTGTGTTCATTCCCTCTGGGGCACCTGGCACTGGCCACTGTCAGAAGAACAGATACTGGGCTAGATGGAACTTCGGTCTGATCCAGTAGGGTCGTTCTTATGTTACTCTAGTGTTAGCAACTTATTCTGTAGTTTGTTCAAAAACCGAGCCTTCAGCCCGTATTTTTCAAAACAGGCAACCTTAACACCATTAATGCTGTTATCTAATACTTTTGGGGAAGGAATTTGGCTCTCATGATTTCTTTCTCTTCTAGCGCAAATACAACTGTGTCAGACAGCTCCTTTTGTATTAGTCAAGAATGTGCTAAAGCTACTGTGGAAGCAGTAAGTACAAATAGATTTGGGTATCTTTATTGTTTTATAACACCTGGTGTCCATGATTATAAAGAAAAGACAAAAGGAGTTTAGGTGGTGCACTAAAAAACAGCACTTTTTTCCTGTAGGAGCAGCTTGTTGTTCTGGCTAAAATCACTCTGGATGGCCAAACTAAGCATGAACTTTTTAGTAAGCAGAGGTGCATGGGTCTACAGAAACTCAGATAGCTTTTTCAGGGTTTCTACTTGCCTGACTCACCTGGGGATGGAATCTTTCTTGAAACACTGTTCTATCTGGAGCAAAGTACTTCCTTTTGTTTCATTAACTCATGTAAATGACTTGAAGTTAAAATGTTTAAAGAAATTTTTGAAAATTAATACCTAACATGAGCTTCAGGTTTTAAAGTGTAGGCTACCCTTTGCCATCAGAATGCATGATATTTGCAATGGAATGACTCCCAAAGGACTCTGTGGAAAAAATCGATCCACGTGTTGTGTTTTTAATCAGATTAGCCTGAGACCCTTTACTGATGACAAGCGCACAGGGAGTGACAGCTATTGGAGCTGTCCCCCCGAGTCTGGGAACATATACACTTTTTAGAGCTTAAAACCACAGACAAATTACACATACTTCTGTATTAATTACCTTATTTGGAATACATTGCAAAATTAATATAGGTCAAAAGCAAAAAGAACAATCACTCTTCTTGTTATTCACAGTCTGGTTCATTTGCAGTTTGACTTTTCTAACAATGCTAGTGCGGTTATATAGTTCCTAAGCTTGGGCTATTACAAATTGTTCTGTTTGGGGATTCTTTCTATTCTGACTCCTTCAGCCCCTTGTGCACAGAAACGAGCAGGATCTTAGTTCAAGGGCTGTAAGCAAGCTTGATCAAACTCAGGGCCTTGACTAAAGTTTAAGGCCTGCTAAATTTTCCCTCATTCCTTTCTGATTCCTTGAGAATATTTCCTGTCAAATGCATTGTGTGATATCTAATGTGTACTGCATTAATCAAACTTCTAAATGGGTGAGGAATTCAAGCACTTCAAAATATTTGGCTACATCTGTAAGTCTGGAGTACCACAATATTTGGCAATTTTTAACAAGTGATGCAAAAAAGTGTGAATGGATAGGTAATGAAAATCCTTTTGGTGTTAAAATAATTCTGATCAGAAGCAGAGGCCAGTTATAAATAGATGAAGAAATAAACCTGTTTAACTTACTCTAGTTTTTAAAAGTGTCACGTTATAGCTGTGTCGAAATTACCTGATAAAATTCTGTGGATAGAACACTTCATTAGGTTGTGGCATGGAATTGTCACCAGCCACAATACTTTTCCGTCTTATCACTAGGAAAGCAAATACTCCTTGGGAAATATTAAACCTTGAATCCAAAACTAATTCTAAATGTCCTTTGCTCTTACTTTTTGGAATCCAGTATTAGGACATAAAATAGCTATGGCTGCATAAAGACAATAGCCTGTTATCTCTTTGCCTTTGTAGAGGTAGATATGCCTAGTGCAGAATGGCACCAAAAAATAGCTGGCTTGATTACTTCCATATTATCTAGAAGCTGTGCTGATTTACAGAATACTGACAATATATAGCTGTGTTCTTCATCACCCATAGTTCTCTAGTATTGGCTGCTATGAATCTCTCCATATTTATATAATCTGGATGTTAAATTTAGTTTAGTAAAGAGATGGCTTTGTAAACACCTAGAAGCACAGTAGTCTCCAGATCTTAATAGATTCCATAAGCCATTAATGCACTTCTTATTTATCAGGTACCACCCTTTGGAACTGCCAATAAAATACCACCTGAAGGTAAGCCTTAAAACCTACATCTCATTCCAAAGTGACTTTAAGAAGTGTTAAGAGAGATTCTATAGGAAAATATTTGCAGTCAATTTTTAAGTACGATAACACTTTTTAAAAGCACTGGAAATAAACTAAAAGCTTTATTTAGAACTCTAGATTTTGTAACACTGTTTAAAAATGTCTGAATAACTTTTTTCCACTGTGTTAACTCCTAATTTTGTGCATGTGAAGATGCTGCAGCCTCAGGCATTCTAACTGCTGTTTGAATAGCTTTAGCAAGAAGAGAGGAAGGAATACTGGGATTAGCAGGTTTCTTGAATTTTAGGAAAAGCACACCAGAGAACTGAAAGCATAGCGAATGCAGCAGAATGCATACCCCTCTACTTTACACCAAAAAAAGTGAAAGGGAAAAATTAAACAGTAGTTGTGTAACATATTATCCATTAATAGTGCAATGTATGAGTGAGCTGAAAAGAGGCTTGATGTCACACACTCCAGGAGTCAGAAGTAACGAAAAGCAGTACTCCCTCTTGTCAGTTTCTAAAGCATTTGTTACTGTGTGACTGGTTTATTAAAGATACATGCCTCTGAGGAAGTGGGTATTCACCCACACAAGCTTATGCTCCAATATATCCGTTAGTCTATAAAGTGCCACAGGACTCCTTGTTGCTTTAAGCATATTCAATGAGGCAAAAGCATTTTTAAACTTGTAATTGGATATTCCTAGTAACATTAAATGGGTTCACTGATTGATGATACTAGTACTGAGGCAGCCGTCACAACTATAAGCGTTCTTTGGTCATCCATCATTTTTTTTCTAGATATGACGCTATGACGTCTCTAATCTTAGAATCTTGAGGCTGCTAGCACCAATGCAGTCCTAGAGTAAGTCAGTTACTAAATCCTTTTCACAGATTGCCTTACTTCAGGAGTTGTGGGATCATAACTATGTAATAAAGAGAAATGCCCGAAATGAGCTGCCATCTTGAGGCCCCATTACCCCATAAAGGGATCAGTCTCCACAAAAAACTTTTGGGGTAATGCTCCCAACTCCATGACTCAGGATTCAATGCAATCTAAGAGCCCTTTTTGCACCATTGTCTAATCAGTGGGTAATCAAAATGGCTCCCTTGTTGCCAGGAAAGTCTAGGGTCGTAATTAAGTTCTAAAGTAACAAGTATAAAGTTTGCATAAGAAAGGGGAACACAGATTAAACTTTCTTGGGGCTTGGCTACACTGGAGAGTTGCAGCGCTGGTGAAGGGATTACAGCGCTGCAACTCACTCTGTGTACACACTTACAAAGCCCAGCCAGCGCTGCAACTCCTTGGCTGCAGCGCTGGCTGTACACCTGGTCTGATTGGGGTGTAGCGATTCCAGCGCTGGTGATGCAGCGCTGCTCATCAGGTGTGGACACCAACAGCGCTGTTATTGGCCTCCAGAGTATTAAGAGGTATCCCAGAATTCCTGTCCACAACAAACCGGAAGAATGGCTGAACGACAGCTCTAAAAAACAAACACAGCTGCTCTCGCTCTCCAGCAAGCGAGCGAGCGGAGGGGGAATTGCTTGGAATGTTCACAGCTGTTTGTTTGAGGGGCGTCTGTGTTGAGCAGCTGCTTATGTTCTGGAAGGCTATTAGGAGTGCTAATTTGCATTACTGATAAGAGAGGGGTGGGGAAGGTCAAACTTTAAAATGTTGAAGGTAGCTGTTATGTATCTTCCAGTCCTTAGAACTTGCAAGGCGGAGCTGAGAACAGCTGCTAGGTTTGCTTGAGAGAGAAACAGCACGCGGGGGGGGGAAGGGAGTCCGTTGGAGAGCTGCTTATCTGGTCTGAGCCTTTTTGCATTTAAGAGTGTTGAGAGATGGTGGGGAAATGGCCAGAATTGCAAGGCAGGGAGCTGTACAGTGGTCTGCTCCAAAATCATATGTCCCCATGCTCCTTGTCACACTCCACCCCACCCCCCTCTTTTGAAAAGCATGTTGCAGCCACTTGAATGCTGGGATAGCTGTCCACAATGCACCACTCCCAACAGCGCTGCAAATGTGGCCACACTGCAGCGCTGGTAGCTGTCAGTGTGGCCACAGTGCAGCGCTGTTCCTACACAGCTGTACGACCACAGCTGTAATTCCCAGCACTGCACATTTCCAAGTGTAGCCAAGCCCTTAACTAACGGCTTGGCTACACTTGCAGCTGTAGAGCGCTGGGAGTTAAAACCAGCTTTTGGAGACAGCAGCAGGGAAAATGCTGCTGTGTGTTTACACAGCCAGTTGCAAGCGCAGTGGCATGGCCACATTAGCAGCTCTTGCAATGCCATAGAGAGCAGTGCATTGTGGTAGTTATCCCAGCATGCAACTGGCTGCAGTGGGCTTTTCAAATGGGGGTGTGTGTGGAGTGTGGTGAAGTGTATTGTGTGTATGTGGAGGAAGTGTGTGTCAGCATGCTGTCTTGTAAGTTCAGATGGCAGCAGGCCCCCCTCCTCTGATGCTCAAAAGCAACAGCAGCAGCATTCCACAGTAATGGTTTGCTTTTGTATCCCGGAGCAGATAACCATGCCGGCTGTCAGAAACAGAGCTTTGAAAGGGGATACTTGCATACCTGCAGCCAAGTTCAAAACAATGAATAGAGTGGCCACTTGACTTCAGGGGATTATGGGATGTTTCCAGAGGCCAATCACAGCGCAGTAATGCAATATGTCATCCACACTGACACCTGGGGCGTTTCACCCAGGGTGCAGCAAGCTTTATGCTGCTTGTGAGGTAGATTACCAGGCGTGCTCCAGCTGCAGAGTCCAGGTGCTCCAAATGCCTTGCCTGTGTGGACATCTCAGGAGTTAGGGTGCCCGGGGCTGATTTAATGCACTCTAACTTGCAAATGTAGCCAAGCCCTTAGTTTGGAGAGAGTGCTAGTGTGATAAATGAAATGGGAGTAGCTCCCTTTGATGGACAGCCAGTCAGCTAGCTGTGAAATTTCTCGTGGTAGCTGTTCTTTACTTGCTTTACCTGTAAAGGGTTTAAAAAGTCCCCCAGGTAAAGGAAAAAAAGTGGGCATCTGACCCAAAGAGCCAATGGGAACGCTAGAACCTTTTAAAATTGGGGAAAAAAACCTCTCCCTTTGTCTGTTGGTCTCTCTGGGCTGAGATGACAGGGCAGCAGGAATGCTGTGTAAAGTGTGAACCAGCACAACATTAAAGTACAGGGACTGCAAACATCAGGGTGGCTTAGCTAATTTTAAGGCTGTATTGTTACTGTTCTCAGTGCTTCTCTACTTAACAATACTGATAAAATGCCAAAAAGAGTCTTGCTCCCATTCTATTTAATAGCAAATCTTCCACTGACTGCCGTGGGAGCAGAAGCAGTTCCCAAATCACATTTGACAGTCTGGGGTTGAGGAAATTAGTAAAGTTTGAAAGAATTGGTTGGTAAGTAATTCATAATAGCCCCAGGCAGATAACATTGGGTCCACAAACTTTTCTGGAGAAATATTAATGGTCTGTGGGGTCCTGGAGAACTTGAACTAAATATACAATGATAACCAAGTTTGAACCTCCTTTTCTCCCCCCCCCCTCCTTTTCTGACTACAGTGGACAAATGGTTCTATCACCAGAAAAACTAAGACCTAAAAGTTGAACTGCCTACATTTTTCCTACCCGGAAGCCCTAAGTGTGTGTGGGGGAAACAAGAAATACTAGCTTACAGTTCCAGAGGAAAAAATGGTCTTATCATAGGTAACTTATTATAACAGAATTGCATATCTACCAATGATGTCATGTTCAAGATGTACCAAAGACATGTGGAGATCAAAAGCAATCATTTTTGTAAAAGAGCAGCTTCACATGTCTTAATATGTATCTTTGTACATCACAACAGTAGTTGTTCAACTCAATTGTGTACAGAATACTTGATGGGTCTTCACTGTATGTTACGTAAGAAATAAAAATTATTTTGCTGAAATTCATTCTGTGGATTCCTGTCTCCTCCTCCTCCTCCTCCTCTCTCAGTAATCTGTCTAAACACAAAACTAGTCTGCTGAATCAAATAAGCCTTTTAAAAACAAATTTCTTCTGTCAAGAGACAAAGGCTGCATATGTTCATCTTGTGCTTCTGTGGAGGAGGGACCATAACACTTAATTTCAGTGATTGTAAAAATGTGGTGTCTCTGCTTGAAAAATGCAAATACATAGACAGTCAGGTTAGCAGTACTCAACTCAATTACAAACCGCTTACTCCTGTGCATCAGCTAGACCTTAAAGCACAGAAACCTTTGCTTGAGTATATTAACTTAAACAAATTTAAGCAATTCTAAGCGTTGTTGTTGCAAGTAATTTTAATATTACTAAAATTGACCTGTTAGCAGAAAATTCTATTTACTTCATACCAGGGTGGATACAAACTGATTTAAAAAAAAAAATATCTAATCTGATTTAAATACATGTGGATAATCTTATTTAAATACAGGTTTGTGTGTTTTTAAATAAACCTATGTAAAATTCTAAAACTGACAACCTGTGTTAAGGTTTAAACCAGGGGTTTCAAACTCACTTTACCTTAGGGCCACTGCCAGTCCTCAAATCCTACCACTGGGCCAGTGTCACTCATGCTGCCCAGAATGTGCCCCCCCGGCACCTGCCTAAGGCTCTGGGATGGAGTTTGGGTGAGGGAAGAGGTCTGGGATAGGAGATTGGGGTACAGGCTTTGGGATGGAGTTTGGGGGCTGGGTGTGTGGGGAGGATGGGGTGCAGATTGGAAGGGAGTTTGGAGGCAGGAAAGGGTATGTGGAGAGGGGGTGGAGAATGCTGCTTACCTGGGGCGGCAAGGCAAGCCAGGGGGCCTCCGCAAGCTTCTACCCCCAGGCACCAGCCCCGCAGCATCTGATTGGCCCGCTAAACTAAACAGTTTTAAAATGCTGTTTTATGCATTTAACTGAATTTGAGTTTTCATCGAAACACAGTTTGACACAAATTTTGTAGCAAAAATGAATCAACCCTTTTTCTAAAAAAAATAAAAATGTAAACTAAGAATGAATAAATTTTAAGCTATGCAATTGCTTAATACATGTACAGGTACAGTGTATTCTCCAAGATAGCAAAAAGAAGCAGAAAATATAGTGTAAAGACTAGATTTAGTTGTAAAGCCAATACGTTTTAATGGTTACCATTTTTTAAAAGTAAAATACAAAAATTAACATTTTTAAATAACAATTCATCCACCCTGCTTTATAAACTTGCTGCATAGATGGTTTTGCTGTTTTTGTTGGTGACCAACTGTTTTTGCTCCAGCACAACTATAAGCACCGTTCTGAGGGAATTTGAGCACAAAAGCCCTCCAATTCCACAAGAGGGTGTTTTTAGATTTTCAACCCAAAGAGAGAGTCTTGTTTTCCGGGGACTTTTGTTGAGAACAGCACCAGCTCTCATGGTCCACAGGTGGCATGTAAAGGGTGACAAACAGGAAGTAGTATGGTTTAGGCACTGAACTGCACTTCAGAAATCTGGCTTCAATTCCTTGCTCTACTAGATTCCCTGTTTGACCTTGGCCAAGTAATGCCTGTTCTGTCCCTCTGTTTCCCATTTTCAAACAGAGAAAATACTTTAATCTTGTAGAACTATATACACTTGCTAATGTAAATCCATTATGTGCTGAATGAACAAATACTGTCTTTTGGACAACTGCTTTTTACCAGTTAAAAGAACAATAAAAAGCTAATGGATACAGTCCGAGTCCAAAGAGATTTAAACAGTCAAATAAGAGTGCCATCTGTGAAGGATTTCCCTAACCTGCAGCTTTGAATTTTCAAAATGTCCAGGGGCCAGGCAGAAGTCTTTACATTCCCAAAATAACAGCATTTCTGCTCTTTGACTGCTGTTCTTTAAAGCACTTATTTATTGGTTTCTCAGGAAGGTGCCTTAAAAAAAACTAATTTAAGTAATATGTACCATTTCCAAACTCTTACTTCTAATAGCCTTGCAGAGCAAATGCTATAATGAGCAACCTGCAGATTCTATTCCATCTTACATTATCACCATCTGCTACTGCTACTTGAGCATGGTATGTTTGTTACCTGCTTGAATGAACATGATTCCTTAGAATCTGGCATTCAGGGTGAATATATGCTTGTGAATTAAAAATCCAATTTCAACTAAGTAGTTGGTAATATGTGCTGTGACACATTCCTGCCAAACACTTAGTTCACAAGAATGGGCACAGAAAGCACATTCTAGTGAAGTTACATGCTACAACAGTTACAGCTAACTCACTTAAAAAACTGAACTAATGTTAGCTTGAGCATACTCCTCAAGAACTCAACTTCCATTTATATATGTGCATTGCTTAGAGAACAGGTGGCATGGGGAGGGATGCTCAGAAGAGGGCAGAAAGGGGAGTATTACCACTTACCTCCCTGCTCTATCATCCTAACCTCCAGTAGCTCATCAGAGGGAGGTGTGGTCAGGGGAGAAAACAAGGACGTGCTAGGGCTTCTGCTGTATCCAGGATCATCTCTACCTAAAGTGAAGCAGGAGGGAATGAGTCTCTAAACAAGGGTCACAAAGTGGACACTGGGCTATATGGAGGAGTAGCTGTCTGGGCTGGAGGCCTGGTCAGATACCACTAATCGGGGGGGGGGGGGTGTGACAGGGTGACCAGCTGTCCTGATTTTATAGTGACAGTCCTGATTTTTGGGCCTTTTTCTTATAGAAGCTCCTATTACCCCACAACACACACATACACCCTGTCCTGATTTTTCAGGCTTGACGTCTGGTCACCCGAGGTGTTGAGCACCTTAGGGCCGCTTCACAGTTCCCCCACAGGCTGCCCATTCAAGCTACGTAATGGCTGGAGTGAGGGACTCGTGGGGCTTGCAGGGCTCCTCGCTCGAGCCCCGCTCTGTGAGGCTCCCAGGGGCGCGTTAGCAAAGCGCCTCTCCTGCAGACATCGAAGCGACAGGGGTGACACGCCCTGACCCCCCGCCCGACACAGCGGGGAAAGGCCAGCCCGGCCCGGCGGGCACCTGATCCATCTCGCCCCGGCCCTGCGCGCTGCTCCGCAGACACGGCACGCATCCATCCGGCCCCGGCAACACACTCTGTGACGTGAACTGTCTGCTGCCAGGACAGCGCCCGTGCATCTCTGCTGCGCGCATGCGCGCGCCGCGCGACCGGATGCAGCCACACCCTCCCAGCGCCGGGGCACTGACCGTATACAATGGTAGCCCAGAGGAACCGCTCCAGGCGGCTGGGGCAAGACTCCAATCCGGGGCTCGAGCCGTGACACGTCACCACGCCGCGGCCGCACGCAGCGCACGCCAGCCAGCGCGGCGGACTCATCCCCCGGAAGCTGCCGGTGGAAGAGGTGCTACGTATTTCCGGCGTGTAGCTGGCGGCTGCCGAGTAAGTGAGTGGGGGCTGACGCCTGTCGAGGGACCGCAGCCCGGGTCAGCCACAGGGAGAAGAGCCGCGAGCGGCTGCTGCGGCGGGGGGAGGTGAGGGGCGGCCGGGCAGGGCGGCGGCCGGAGCCCGGGGAGGGGGCACTGGGCCGCGGTCGGGCCCGGCGGGGGGAGGGGAGCCGAGTGACACGCAGTCGGTTTGGGTGGGAGCCGCTACGCGCGCGGCGGGGGCTCCAGCGCGAGTGAGCGAGTCCAGCCCTTCAGCAGGGCCGGTGTCTGGGACTTTCTCCGTGCGCTGTGCGCTCTCTCCCCCCGGCCTGGGCTTGTGGGTAGGGGCAGCGGGGTGTCCGCTCCCGCCAGCCCCCGGGTGCTGTCACGCCGGGCGGAACGGGACAGTCAGTCCAGCTTGAGCCGCAGGCACTTAGGTAGGGCCGCCCGATTGTCAGGGAACTGGACGTGGGTGAGGGCATGGCCAGGTGCCGTGTGGGAGCTTGACCCCTTGGCAGGCACCTCACCCCAGTCTAATTTCCGTATCCTCACGCAGGATTTCAACGTTCTCCTCGGCCGCCTGTGTTTGAGAATAATACTTATTATGTTACATTTATTTACAGAAGGATTTGTTCCTTCTGTGGTTTTTTTTGTTTGTTTTTTTGTCACTGTAAATGAGCTGAGCTAACCTTCAGCCACAGTCGAACTTATAGCAACAGTAGGTTTTTTTTAAAACATTCCTCGTTTGACTGATACTTAAAAATCACTGCTGACTTGCAAGCACCAAAAGCATAATGAGGTAGGACTAAACAAGACCAGTTGAAAGCATTAAGTGTGTCTTGGTGCAGCCAATAAACCTGCAGCTCCCCTTGTAATATTTGATCTTTTGCTAAGCATTGTTTTTACTGTTGAGTTGCATTTTAACTTTTGAAAAGGAGAACCCTGACTGGGGAGTTAATTTGCATTTCATTTTCATTTTGACTGCTGTTGAAACAAGAGGGTGAACTCTTTATGTACTCCGAAGTCAGCCAACACAGTTTTACAAAAATTGGTCTCATGGATTTCTGAAACCATTTACATTGTGTATGACCAAAACAGAGACATGCAGTTTATAACTGCACCAAAGAAAGTGTGGTAGTGAGCATGATAGTTAAGAGAGGTAGTTACATAAGTATAATTCAGGAAGAAGCTAGAAGTGAGCAGTTATTGTAGAAGTTAGTGGGATGTTCCATGCAGTGCTGCATTCTAAAATGCCCGCAGACTGTTAGTACACTAACTCCTCTGTTACATATAGCCGCTGGAGTGCAAGCAATTGGTAATGCATGCAGTCTTAGAACCTGTTTGTGGAAGAGGACATATTAACCTAAAATGAGATTTTTTGAAATGTTTGAAAATTTCCAGAGATCTTTAACATCCACTCAAAATAGGGACCAGGCATCAGACACCCTCTTTCAACACCAGTAATAGTTGGGTTACAAATCTGAATTCGGCCTTCTGGTGGAGAGGCAAGTATGCTATCAACTTGGCTTAGCATGCCAGTCAAATAATGTCAATAAATCAGTGAGTGAAATGACCAGTCAAGTTATAGCAAGAATACCCTGATGTAGGAGGCAGTCTAGCTTTCTGATTATATTGTGGTGTCATTCTTTTCTTTTTAAGAACTTGATTTTCACATTTTTGAGATAAAATAACTCAGTTAAGTAACTTTGTAACTAGTCATGAGTATTTGTCTAAGGCTAAACCTTTTGGAATCTATAAAGTTTTATTTTTTTGCTGCTGTTATGGTTCTAATAATTTAATGCTTTAAAATATTTGTTCATTCTTAAGGTTATTTGACCAGTCAGTTACCACTTATTTTGCCCATCCCTACTACCAACGAATCTTGCTGGTATAGGGGGATTAAGGTTTTTACCCATAAATGTCTCATGTTTGTTTGCTTGCAGGCAACTAATCGTCAACAATGTCTTTCATTTTTGAATGGATTTACAATGGCTTCAGCAGCGTGCTGCAGTTTTTAGGTAATATTTCAAGTGTGTATTTACCATCAAACAAAAGTTTGTTTAACTAAATAGATTTTAAATCATTCTGATTAAATCAGTGCAAATGCTAAACAGACACACAAGCAAGTGTAATTGTTGCTTCAATTAGTTTAATTTGGTAATTTACCAACACAGGATACATTCAGACCAGTTTTCAGAGTAGCAGCTGTGTTAGTCTATATCCGCAAAAAGAACAGTAGTACTTTCGATAGCTTATGCTCAAATACATTTTTTTAGTCTCTATGGTGCCACAAGTACTCCTGTTCATTATTCAGACCAGTTTAATCCTGGTTAAAAATGGTTTATCTACATTAAATCTTTTCACTGGATCAAATTAAAATCTAGCTGAAAAAACAATTTAAACAAAAAAACAAGGAATCCGATGGCACCTTAAAGACTAACAGATTTATTTGGGCATACATTTTTGTGGGTAAGAAGCCCCACTTCTTCAGTTTAAACAGATGTACCTTTTTTTTAGTATAGTTGACACCCTTACTGAATGTATTAGTTCATTAGGGTTTTCTCTCTTGGTATAATAGCAAACAGTACTGGTGAGATGATGGTGGTAGGATTAGTTCCTTTTACCTTCATTTACAAAGTACCTAAGTAATAAGAGTAGCTTGATCCACAGTTGAATTTTTAAAAATGTAAGACCTATAAAACATTCCTTCCCCTTTATTTGGTGAGCCCTGCCTCATACTGTACAGCTGTGCAATAATCTGATGCAGTTTATAATGAAGATACTCTCTCCTTCTTTGGTATTTTTTAAACAATTCTCTAATCCTCCTGATTGTCTGGGTAGCTCTTTATCTGGGTTTTATGGACAAAATTTAAGGCACAAAGGTTCGGTGATCTTCCCGTAGTGTTTCAGGGAAATCTGTGGCCTACTTAGGAAGAGAACTCATGTCTCACTCTAGTCCTTCTGGTTTACAAGTTAAACATAGAATCACAGAAATGTAGGGCTTGAAGGAAACTCAAGAGTTCATCTGATCCAGCCTCCTGTGCTGAGACAGGACCAGCAATACCTAGACCGGGTGGCCAACTTGAGCCTGAGAAGGAACCAGAATTTACCAAATCAACAATGCCAAAGAGCCACAGTAATATGTCAGCATCCCTTCATCAGCTCCCCTCCCCTCCCAGCGCCTCCCACCCACCAGCAGCCCTGCCAATCAGTGCCTCCCCCTCCCTCCCTGCACCTCCCGATCAGCGATCAGCTTTTTCGTGGCATGCAGTAGGCTCTTGAGGGTTGAGGGGGGGGAGGAGTGAGGGCATGGCAGGCTCAGGGGAGGGGGAAGGAAGGGGTGGAGTGGGGGCAGGGCCTCTGGTAGAGCCAGGGGTTGAGCAGTGAGCACTGTCCAGCACATTGAAAAGTTGGTGCCTGTAGCCTGAGCCGCATATTAATTTCTGAAAAGCCGCATGTGGCCATGGTTTGGCCACCCCTGACCCAGACCATCCCTGAGAGGCATTTGTTTCACCTGGTCTTAAAAACTTCCAGCGATGGAAATTCCGCAAACTCCATTGGCAGCCTATTCTATTGCCTAAATATTAGAGAATTTTTCCCAATATCTAACCTAAATCTTCCTTCTTGCAGACTAAGCTGATTACTACTTGTCTTACCTTCAGTGGATGTGCAGAATAATTGATCACTTTCCTCTGTATAACAGCCCTTAATGTAGTGGAAGGCTATCATCAAGTCCACCCCTCCCCCCTGCAGTCTTCTTTTCTCAAGAATAAACATACCCAGTTTTTTTATCCTCATAGGTAGATATTTCAAAACATTTTATCGTTTTGGCTGCTCTTCTCTGTCCTATCCTCTCATTTTTGTGGACTGTCTCCCGTTTGTTCACATCTTTCTTAAAATGTGGTGCCCAAAACTGGACATCATAATCCAGTAAAGTCCTCACCAGTGTGGTGGAGTGGGACAATTACCTTGTTGTGTGTACAACGTACGACACTCCTGTTAATACATGTCTCAGAATATTAGCCTTTTTTGCAATTTCATTTTGTTGGCTCACAGTCAATTTGTGAGCCACTCATACTGCTAGATCCTCTTGTGAAGTACTACCACTGAGCCAGTTATTCCCCATTTCGTATTTGTGTATTTGATATGTCCTTCCTAAGTGTGGTACTTTGCACTTCTCTTTATTTAATTTCATTTTGTGGATTTCAGATCAATTTTCCAATTTATCAAGGTCATTTTGAATCCTGTGCTCCAAAGTGCTTGCAACCCCTCCCACGTCGCTATTATCTACAAATGTTATAAACATATTCTTCACCCCATTATGTAAGTCATTAATAAAAATATTGACTAGTACCAGACAGACCTTTGCGAGACCTACAAAGTATATCCTCCTAGTTTGCTATTGAACCATTGATAACCACTCTGAGCACATCTCCACAATTGTTTTCAAATTTATTTCCAGTCTTTTCAATTTACTTTCGTGCTTTCCCTAGAACTATATCTTTTCTATTTCCTACTATCTAGTTACTTAACTCTTACTAACAAGGCTTGAAAAATTTATCCAGTACCTGCCAGAATTGCCAGGCCAGCATACTCCAGCAACCCAAGCCATGTCTTCTCCTGTCCAGCATCCTGTTAGTTAGATTCTCCCACCAAATACTGGGGCCCATGACGTACGACTTGCTAGTTGAACTGAGCTCAACTGTATATCTACACACTAGACCCAGCATACCCCAAATTGATGCTGATTGGGTCCAAATAGAACAATGTTATTGCTACCTTTGCCAATAAATTAATAATGCACAACCGTCTGGATAAATCAGTTTATCGTGGCCCTGTGCCTGGTGCTTTGCTGAAGTGGGAGGAAAGCTCACCACAGACAGAGCTACCCTCTGATCCTGACTCCAGCTGGCTCCAAACTGGGGAGCAGTATAGTGGCGGGCCCTTTGTCTACCATTCTAGAAGATGGCTCTTTCATTGGGGGTGTGGAGAATTCTGTGAGGAGACCCCTCCTGCTATTCCAGCTGAGGGCTCTGTGGGAGTGGTCTTTCTTATGTCTCCACTCCAGCGATTTGCTGGAATGGCAAGTGTGCCCGTGCACAGAGACTTTCATTGAGGTGACATGGTAGTATCAGTGAGGTCCCACCTCTATGTGGAGACCTGTGTTAGATGGCTGTGGGGAAGCCCTCTTCAGTGGGGGTGGATGAATAGTCCCAGGGGCTGCTTATTCCTAATGTCAGAAAACCCTGGTTGCTATCCACCCCTATCATTGACAGCCACATCCCCCTTTTCTTTAACACTGGTGGGAATTCTGGATTGGTGCAGATTTGAAAAGGTTTTATTCCATCGGTTCACATTTGGAAGGATACCTTCACAAACAAGTTCCAGGAAAACTTTTAAAAATGAAAGCTTAGATGCTGCAGAAAATGACACTCACCCAGGAAAGATTCACACTTAGAAGTGGATTTTTAAAGCTCTTTTTATATTTACACAATCTAAATAGCATTCTCATTACTTTGTTCTGTTTCATATTGTCGTTGTCTTCCCCTAGATGAGCCCATTTACAGTTTGACATCCTTGTGGGTAAAATTGTAATTCCACTTTTAAATGTCTTGAACGGCAGATTAATTTTTAACCCATTACATCTAAGGATTGGTTTCTTCTGCTCTATTTTATAACAGGACCTAGTTACACATAGACTTGATGTAGCATCATTCTCTTCAGTTTGTCATGTATTCCATAGATATGAAAATGGCTTTCAGGAAAAGCTTGAAGGTCCGTACAGAAATGAGTTTTTGTTGCGGGGAAGCCAAAACTGGTTTAGAAAACACTGTCAGACTCATAATTAACACTTTGCTCTACCTTCCCAAAACCATAGGTTCATTTCCCAGTGTTGTGTTCCTGTGCTGAGGGTTTATGGGTAATGTTTTACACTTGTTTTTGGAGGGTGTGGATTATGTGATACCACTGCACTATTTAATATCTATATTAGATCATATTTCTGCATTAGAGCAAATGTAAACCTGTTGAATTTTCTTTTCACTTCTAGGATTGTACAAGAAATCTGGAAAACTAGTGTTTTTGGGCTTGGACAATGCTGGTAAAACCACTCTTCTGCACATGCTCAAAGATGACAGATTGGGTCAACATGTCCCTACGCAACATCCAAGTAAGTTATCCAGTGATCTGATTTTATTGAGTCTGTTGTTCATTGGATTTTCCTCATCAAAATCACTCATGCAACTGGATATTGAGCTGTAATGATGAAAAATGCCCTAATAGTTTTCATCTTTAGAGACTGACTTAGATTTTTAAAACTAACCTTGAGGACTTTTGGGTAGTGTCTGTCTCTTAAGGTGAAATTAAATTTGAGTAAGACTTGTAATGAAACATCAGTTAAACTATATGAAGTGAATTCAGAAGACTGACTCAGTTGAGTTAACACAAGCTTATTTTAAGCATAATTGCTTTTCTAGTTTAAATATAAAATTCATGTCTAGAGACTAATCAGGATGTACCCTGGGAAAAGAGCAACTCCTTTCCCATTTTAATGATCCTATGAAATGACTTGTATCTACAGTGGCTTCATCCTTTATGTAATAGGTCGCTCATACCATTCTGTGTATGGTTGCTGAAATTATTTGAAATTATTAATATTAATAATATAGAAAACCACCAAACATCAGTTTAACCATAAATTCTTCATTAAGTCCAAAGGCCAAATGGTATTTAATAGTTGCTCTAAACATGTCCAACAGCCTAAAAATAAGCAATCACTACACCGAAACAGTTTTAAAAAAAAAAAAAAAGTATACTGAGCAATATACTTACAAATAGGCAAAACCTAGGGAAAACCGTCTCATCCTGGTGTGCTCCAGCATGATCAGGTGGGTTCTGACACAGAACCTCAAATTCATAACTTTTTATACTCTTCAGCAAACTAATGATATCATAGCCAATTGCCACTTTAGCTAATAACTAGTTTGAGACAGTTCACCCTCATTTTTTATTTTAATTCAAATAAGATTTACAATGTCCTTCTTCCCGAGGTCCTTCCTCCTTATCTCTTCGCCTCCAACAACTGTTTCATTTCACCTAGGCTCACATAGAGATAACACTGGTATGTGGGGTGGGAAGGTCCATGGTGGCTCTTTTTAAGACAGGTTCTTTTTGTTATATTGAAAACCACCTGCAGTCACCCCTGTCAGTCAGAGGCTTTCTTTTTAGGAACTTCTTGTTTCATTAGTCATTCTTTGAACCAGAAATCTTCCCTACTTTATTCCTTTTGGCCTTATAACTCATTGTTTTCAAGGCCTTCCTTCTACTTGCTAGTCAGGGCATATCTTTACAACACATGTATATTTCCTTAAACTTAAACTAACTCTAATTCTTTGATTTTTATATTTATTCTACAGTATTGTTGATAGGTACAGTAAAATATGGTGGATGTGATAATGGCTGCAGTTCAGATAACTCAAAACTTTATTCCTCCTTTTTTAGCATCAGAAGAGCTGACTATTGCCGGAATGACTTTCACAACTTTTGATCTTGGTGGACACGAGCAAGGTAAGAACGGGCTTCTTTCAGAACTAGGGGACAGAAAAGTGTTGCAGTTCATGCTGACACTAATAATTATACTAAACTTTAGCCGTCTTAAGGAAAATATATGGGAGAGCAGTAACTATGGTCTCTTTTATTTTAACTTTTAGAATTGGGTAATATTTATTTATATGTAAAGTTAATCACTCTGATTAACTTAGATTTCATTTACTGTAGCAGATAAATCTTGGTTTATCTTTCAGTATGCTTCTGCCCTAAATCTCTCTTGCCATAGATGGCTTACATGTGCATAGAACCACAATGAAGCTTCCTAAAGGTGGTTTACAAGGGACTCTTTACATAAAGTTGACCTTTATTTGTTTTTTAGAACATTAGAGGTTATTGTGGTAATCTAGCCGTCCAGTCCCAGACCTGGACTTTAGTGTCCACCAGTCTGGTCCTGTCCCAAACCTGGACTTTTGCGTCCAAAGTTTGGGGGCTTACCTGAAACTCCCCCAAGCTCACTACCAGCTTGGATATTCTCGCTGCCACCAGATCAGGAATTAATCTATGGGGCCTGATCCCCCCTTTCCTCCCTCTGGTGTCCCCAACCCTCCCTTGGTGGGACACCCAGATTCCCAATCCCTTGGATGCTAAAAGCAGGGAAAATAACCCCTTCCCCCTCCTTATCAGGCTTGCCTCGCGGCTAACCTGTGTGACCCAAGAAACCAGCTTTTCTGCTTCCCTCAGGACAATGGAGATGCAAAATACCCACAGCTGGGCTCTGCCACCCCCCTTGCTCCAGGAACGAGGGAAAAACTGTAACCACCAGAGAACAGAGAGAATTCTTCGTCTCTTTCCCCGTAGTCTGCTCTTTCCCTGGACCCAAATAGGAAAATAGCCCTCCGCCTGGCTTTTCCCTTTGCCTCCCTAGGAAAAGAACTTTCACAAGGTTTAACAAGAAAACTTTATAGAAAAAAAGAAAGAAAATATAAAACAATCATCTTGCATTAAGAAACTCAATACAGGCTCTTGCTTATAAGAAAATATAAAGAAACAGTCTGATTTAAAAGATAGCCCAATTAAACCAGCACAACAAATTAACATACAGGTAAATACACCCCAAAGACCATCATAGCTGAATTACTTTGCGGTTCCTGGGTACTTACAGATGTTTAGAAGAAGTATTAGGAGAGAATTAGAAGAAGACTTGTTTCCTCATAGCTAAGAAAACAACAAAGACCCCGAGTATACAAATTCCCGCCCCTGACTTTAAACAATCCAGTTCTCTGATTGGTCCTCTGGTCAGGTGTTCGGTTACCCTTTTCAGGTAAAAGAAACTTAACCCTTACCTTACCTATCCATTTATGACAGTTATACTGAAAGCTTTTTCTGATTCTTTTGCCTTACAAATATCAGGAATGTCAAATTTGGATTGATTTGTCTTTTGGTGAAGGATCTTCTGTGAAACTTATCGGTATCATGAGGACTTGCATCTTAATTGAACTGGATGGGATGTTGAATTCTTAAGACTTCTCCTCTTCTCCAAAATGTTCATTAGTAATTGAAATCAAATAGGCTTCTAGTATTGTTTATTTTTAAATAACCTGTCAAAAATCTCTTCCGCCTTGGTTTCTCAGCTTTGTGTCTCAACTCTGGGATAGGTCACCATTTTACTAATTCTCCAGGTCGAGCAAGCCCTGGCCTTCTAATGTTTAGAAAAACCTTCCAGACATCTTAGACCTCAAAGAAAAAGTCAAAAGCCCAGTTTTCTTCTTGCATGTCACCTTTAACCCATGATCTAAGCCAGTGGTTCTCAAATTTTTGTATTGGTGACCCCTTTCACATAGCAAGCCTCTGAGTGCGGCCCCCACCTCCCTTATTAATTAAAAACACTTTTAAATATATTTAATACCATTACATGTCCTGGAGGCAAAGTGGGGTTTGGGGTGGAGCCTCACAGTTCGCAGCGCCCCCCACCATGTAATAACCTCGCATCCCTCTAAGGGGTCCTGACCCCCAGTTTGAGAACCCCTGGTCTAAGCAGTCCTCTAAGGCTGATATCATACCGTGGCAATGGGCTTGGTATAAGAACCTGAGCAGAACAGATTTGTCGCTTTTGAATAATACAAAAATGAGTTAAACTACTGTTGCACTCAAGTGGCTCATCAACAAAAAAAAAGTTCAAAAATAGTGTGAGAAGCCTGCAGAAAGGTCTGATTTCTTTTGCTGGTAAAGGAGATAGAACTGACAATTAATATAAGTCACTGGCTTCAATTCAACTGCTCATCTGAAGTATTTAAACTTTTAAACAAATCATTCTTGCTTCTTTTCCTGTATGTGGGCCTGCTGTCCCCTCAAAGCGGGGTTTTTACAGGGATGTTTGTTCTTTTCTATTCTAGCACGCCGGGTTTGGAAGAATTACCTGCCAGCAATTAATGGGATTGTCTTTCTGGTGGATTGTGCTGATCATTCACGTCTCATGGAGTCTAAAGTTGAGCTTAATGTACGTTTCCAATTTGTAGTTTTTTCCATGCAGGAGCTATGTCCTGGCTTTACAAATGCAAATTTTCTCCAGCTTCAAGTGGGCTAGAACTTAACATACAATAATATCTTGGCCCCTGAGAGAGATCTTCCAAGCATTATAATCTTCTTCCCTTCCTCCCTTCAAAAAAAAATTGACTTGGTTAAAGCCCTTTGCATTTAAAAAAAAAAAAAAAAGAAAAAGCAGCATCCTAAATTCTAATAACTGGTTGTTTGAGATGGAGAATTAAACTAATAAGGCCATTCTTAATTTAACTATTGTCAAGCCACAGAAACAATTCATAATTTTACTACATATACCAGCATAGATTTAAAAATTGGCTGAAAATTTGCATGCTCTCATAGGCTTAATATGTATTTAAAAAGTCTTCTGATCATTTTAAAGAGCCAGTGTACTTTACACAGTAGCTCTCTTCAATGAACTGTTACAAGGTTTGTACTCACTTCTGAGGAATTTTTTCCTCTTCAAAGTGCGATAACATCAAAAGATCATTTTAAATTGTTGCCAGTTCTGATTTGAAGCAAAGAAATAAAAGGTCACTACAGATAACAGATTTTTATAGAGCATCATGTTAACACTTGTGTTTTGCCTGTAGGCACTAATGACAGATGAAACAATATCCAATGTGCCAATCCTTATCTTGGGTAATAAAATTGACAGACCAGAGGCCATCAGTGAGGAGAAACTGCGGGAGATTTTTGGGCTTTATGGACAGACCACAGGAAAGGTAAGATGAAAAGAGTTTGAGCCTTTGGCTATTAATAAGGTCATGGGGAGCTAAAATGGAATTTTTTGAATAAATTATTTTACGTGTTACCAAGAATGCACATCAAGATTTGTTAACCAGGTGATTCTGTCCAAAAATTATTTGAAAGATATTAAAAATACCAGAGTGTTAATAGGAACTGTCTGGATATTTAAGACTTGGTACAGACATGATATTTCTGAAAGATTGTAGTAGTTTGTCCATTTGGAAGCTTTTTGTACTGTTCACCTAACTCTACCCTTTTCTTAGGCATCCTTGCTTTTTTGCTTTGCTAGAAATGACTGAGCTTTCTTTCACAGCCATGTTAAAAAGATGATTAAACACAAATACTAAACTATATAGTGGAAAATGCAAGAATACACTTTGGGTGCACTATAGAGTTTCTGCACGCTATGCATCTTATATTTCAATTTTAACATTAATTAATTTGTACAACTGCTATATCAAAATAGTTGCCCAGATGTTCTCACTTAAAAACAGAATTTGAGTTCTGTGCTTTCAATGTCCTATTGTTCAACTGCCTATCTAAGTCTCTTGGTTCACTATAGTCTGGCTGTTAGGTCTGTAGGAGCAGCTGTTGAGATGCAATTATGGACAACTAACTTTAAAAGGCTGTATAAAGACTGTAAAATAAAACTAAAGAGATGTCTGTATGACTGGTAAGTGAAATTTCAGTAGGAAAATCTTGCTAGTCCAGCATTTGACTTCTGGGTTACCATTTGGTAAGGATAAAAAAACTGCACCTTCTTGCACCTACATACTCAGTGCTTGTTGCAATTCTGACTTCTTTCTATTTTCTTGATTCCCCAGGGAAATGTGCCACTGAAGGACCTGAACACACGCCCCATGGAAGTGTTCATGTGCAGCGTGTTGAAGAGACAAGGCTATGGCGAAGGCTTTCGTTGGCTATCACAGTACATTGACTGATATTTGGACAGATATAGAGTTTTACTCCTCTGGACTGATCCTGTTCACAGCTTCCTTATGGACTTTTCTATTAGAATGTGGAAGGCTCTCCTGCCACACACTGGCATTGATCAAGAGACTCCTGGTTTTCAACTATCCTGTTGCACAGTGGTGACACAACTCTTTTCCACATGACTGGGAGATAACACAATTCTGCACGCTGGTGCAAGTTGTCCCTTTCAGTTGCCATTGTTTCCCACAGAACCCATGGCTTTCAGTTACAATGGGGCTGGTGTGATCTGGAATCCAAAACTCTGCACGCTGTACTGCAACACTTGAAAAAGAGAATACGTCTCACCACTGTGGCTAATTGACTTAAAGAAAGCAATTATATTTTTTAAAAAAAGTGTTAATGTAAGCAGTGTCCCTTCGAACTTTTTGGTTTAACATTTATCTTGTTTGGTCCAGAGTCTATTAGGGTTTTTTAAAATCTATTTAATGGTATTTAGATATTTCCCAAATTAATGAACCACGTATCATGATATTAAAGTCCTAAATAAACATAAATTTGGGCTTAACTGGTCTATAGGATGGTTGTGCTGTATCACATTGGGTGATCATGAAGAGGATGCTGTTGGGACTGACTTGTGCAATGAAGCTTCTTTAATTACAGGGATTTTAGTTGAGAGAGGACGCACACAAGCACGTCCGTTCTGTTGCTGCTTCATGCTTAGGTGTTTGAATGCAGTTTCCAGTCTCAGCCTCCTAAAGTGGTGATGCTACGAAAGGGACAGTGTAGCTGTCTTGTTCAGTTTCCCATCAGCAGTCTTTCTGCTGTGGTGGATTAGGTTTATTGGGTTCTCACTCTAGAATGTAGGATGTTCTTTGTTGCAGGGTTCCACTGTTTTATAACTAAAAATCATGTTATTTTGTTGTTGTAGCATGTGTGTTCAGCATTTGCATCTGATAAGGTTGTTCATGTAGACTGCACCAGCTTCTTTTTATACTTAACAGACTTTGTCTGAAGTTTCATTACTGTCTAGAGCTCCTCCTTTTCAGTTAAATAAAATAAAGACATATCTTCCTCTACAAGGGGTGGTGATACTTAGTTGAAACTTATTCAAGCTTTCATAACTGGAAAGTACCCTTCATCAGTAGGGGAGAGTGAAGACTCTTATTGTGACACTATGCAATGTAAGGCCTGAGAACAGCTTGTGTATACTTGCCTGCCAGAACCTCTCACACACCCAATAGTTCATGGAAAAGTTATATATGAATGGGAAGTAAAACAAATGTTAGATCTTAAACCCTGTTGATTCTTGTCCCACTGACATTATTCTGATTAATCCCCACGAGATACCGTTATACTACTGTAAAGTGGAGAATAGATTCAGCTCAAAGATGGCCTAACACTTAATTCCCTATACCAACACCTGTTACTCCCAATGAGGGAAAGAGGAACTTTGAGTACTAGTTCAATAATTTATCCCCAATCTTTCTTTTTGGCAGCTGATTGCCTTTTCCACAAGTGGTGGTAGTGAACATTAGATAATCTGTTTATACTTATGCTGAGTTTGTCATTTTGACCTAGCGTCATCAGCCATTCACTGGAGTGTCGGAAGCCACATTTTTCTAGGGTAAGTGTTGGAATCTCTTATGTAAATGTAACTGTAGAGTACTGAACAGTAGCATCTAATACTGCCATGTGTCAGGTATGAATTCAGTTTTACAACCAGAAAAAGGCTAACTGCTGCAAAAATGTACATATGTTCTTCTGATACTGGCATAGAAACATATAACCCTTATATTTCAATAAATGAGTGTTTGGTTCTAAGTTAAGCTGAGCCTTCTATGGGCAAAGATTTTTAAGGAATGGCAGATTTGCTGAAAAGGAGGGGAACTGATAGAAGGTTGACTCTTCCTAGGGTATAGAGCAGTGCTTCTCAAAGCCGGTCCACTGCTTGTTCAGGGAAAGCCCCTGGCGGTCCGGGCCAGTTTGTTTACCTGCCTCGTCCACGATCACGGCTCTCACTGGCCACGGTTTGCTGTCCCAGGCTCATGGGGGCTGCAGGAAGCGGTACAGGTCGAGGGATGTGTTGGCTGCCCTTCCCACAGCCCCCATTGACCTGGAGCGGTGAACCGCGGGCAGTGGGAGCCGCGATCAGCCAAACCTGCAGACGCGCAGGTAAACAAACCGACCTGGGCTGCCAGGGGCTTTCCCTGAACAAGCTGTGGCCCAACTTTAAGAAGCACTGGTGTTAGAGGATCTATTTGCCTGCCTTTTAGATTATAAGATTAACATTCTAATTTGCTGTGATGTGTCCCCATTAGGCTGTACACCAATCAGGGTCACAGAAATGAGGCCTCTATGGGGTGTGCTTATCACTTCACAGCTGTTAAAACGGTTTGAATGAAGTGTCTTTCAATCTTGTTCAGAAACCAACATCAAGGTTAGAGTGTTCATTAATTTGGTGTGAAGACAATGTCATGAACTTGGCCTTCACTACAGTGATTCCACTAACCAGCTGAAGACTGCTGATTTTGTTGCTCAGTCACAAACACTGCAGTGTTACCATCAGAATCTAGGGTCAACTTATACTTGGCTCATGAATAAGAGTGGTTGATTTTGGGCTAGCTCCTACTGATCAGCATAAGACCTGGCAACTCTGATTATCTGTAACTGTGTGCTGCCGTTCTATTCTTAGTGTTTAGAAACTATTTAGAAAGTTAGTACCCTTACATAGCAAAGCCTTCTGTGAAAGTGGTGTGCCCACCACCGGAGAAAGGGAACAACAGTAAATAACACTCATCTGTTCTGCGCGCCTGTAGATAAATATTGTTCCCTGAAATGTATTGCTGTGAAGTTCTATATATTTCAGAAATTTGGGTACAGATAGTGTATCTAGATAATTCTTCAGTCTTTTAGCAAAGCACTTACTCTATTATTCCTGGAAAAGTGAAATCATGCATATTTTTGCAAAGGAAGTTCATCTGTATCCAGAGCATTTTATTAAAGTTTTTTTAATGAAAAAAAAAAAAGTCCAGACTGGATGATTGGGTTCTGGCATTCTCTATAAAATGGTGAGGAAGACTGCATGTGGGATTATAAAACTGTTTGTGGGAATGTGGAGACTGGAAAAACTGAAGACTTTGGTAAACTCATGTGAAAGTCACATTAGGGAATAGGAATCCTAGTGCACAAGACTCTTGCCAGTCCAAAGGTGAGAAAATCAGATGGGAATATCTAGGCTCAAATCATTAAAGAATGTCAGATGTAAATAACACTTTACAGAATCAACAAGGTGGCACCTTAAAGACTAACAGATTTATTTGGGCATAAGCTTTTGTGGGTAAAAAAACTCACTTCAGATGCAACAGAATGCAAATGAGGATGTTGGAACTTACGTTTTAACTCTAGACAAATTAGGTAATTGTTCAAACCTGGCTGGGAACAGTGCTATTGGGAGGTCAGTTATGATGGCTTTGTAAAGATCTTATAGGAGAAGATGCATTCTCCACTGGAAGGATGCTTGAAGCGTGGCCATGGTTCGAAAAGGCATAAAGATGAGTATGAGACCAAAGGACCTCCTAAGAATGAAGCTTAGAAAGCGAAATGAAAACACAGAATGGGGAAGAGGATGGGTTGGAAAAAGCATAGGCCAGTGAAATGATTCAAAGGTACAGTGTACATAGTGCAAAATGGTTGCACAAATGGTCATGATTGGACTAACAAACACTTTGTGTGAGAATTGTGGTGCAATACCAGATCTCTGTTGGTAGCTTATACAGAACCTGTCTGTATTGTACATGACTCTGTGGTATTAGTCTGTCACTCTCATGAGCAGTAAAATTCACCAGCTTCCTGTCTTAAATATATTTATTAAAAGAATTCCCTGACTTAGTAAGACTTCACCAATGTAAAATGAAAGCAATGTAAATAAGAGAGATTTTCCATACCTGATTCAACTACTGCTCCTACTCCATCTTCTTGATAGTACAGATGGTTCAGTATTTGTATTTAGTTATCTACTTCTAAATAGGCCAGCAGTGTGGCTTCCACTTCCTTTGAGAGTGATTGCAAGATAGGTTTGCTTGACTTTATTTCTCCTGCTTCTATTTCTCTTATTATGCAAATTCTTTTCATGTGGAGTTTACATCCCTCAAATGTATGTAGACTTGTATAAACACATTTGAATGTGTTTTTTTGTAAACAACAAACTCTTTATCTAGTTTTGCCAGACCATAAATTCTGCCTATGGAAGGCTAATTATTGGTGAAGAGGAAGAAAATGAACAAATTCTCATCATTTTACTGCTCTCCCTTCACTTAGTGCTCTACCCAGAAGCTAGACAATGTGCATTTCTTCTAACTTGCTAACTTTCAGTCTTGGTGTCTTCTAGATTTTTTTTCTCTCTCACTGAAACATTAAAATATTCCAGGTTTTTTATTAAGTCCCGATCAAGTAATATATTACAACTAATGTTCTCAAGGCATTTTAAAATAAAATAAAAAGAGAATGCAGTTATCTAGTGACATGTTCAAGAGATTTGGGTCTGATTTGTTCCCATCTTGGTATCGCCTGTGAGCTCAGGTTGCAAGCTGACTCCTGGCTAAGCAAGAGCTCTGTTACACTGTGGCTTCTCGAGGCTTGGCAAGATGGTGAATACAAAAGGAAGCTTGCAGATTGTGTTGTACTGGGAAAAACTGGCAGTGTAGTAAGACCTCTGCCTCTATGTTCTGTAGTGGATTGAAAATGTCTGGCTAGTCCTGCTCTGGAGATAGCAGTAACCCTATGCTTTAGTCTGTGCTGAGACTTTTAAAGGTTTCACAACTCAAGATCTTACAAAAAGCTTCCCTACTACAAGTGTCATGTACTAATATTTCCTTAACATTTATTCAAACTTTTAGAAGAGGCAGCAGAGGGTGAGAATCCCACAGTAATATGATAAAAAAGCAAGCTCTTCTGGATTAGTGGGAATTAATGCTTGGGGCCTGTTTATGCTATTTTCATCCACCTCGCTAGTGAAAACCCATAGCCTACACCCACTGCACTGGTATAAAATTACTTACACTGGTGCAGATTACCTGGTTTGAAGGCTAGTCAAGTCATACTGGTTCTGTGTTTACACAGATTTACATGGGTGTAGCTGCATGCACACGCACAAAAATCTAGCAGAGGGAAGCCTTTGTAATGGCAAACAATGTGACTGCCTCAAATATACTCTCAATAGCAAGCATCTTAAAGCCTTTTAAAATTATGTAGTTTGGTATATTTTTAGACTAGAACTCTAATTCTAGCCCTTGAAATATTATATGAAGTATGCTAATAATAGCGAGAGAAACATGTTCACTGAGTTTCATGCACCAAGGTAGGAGCAGAGCTCTTTATTGAGATAGAAAGGGATGGAAAAGAGGAAAATAACATCACTTCCTGAAAGAATGTGATTAGTAAGTATTTATTCAATGCTCCTCCACGATTCTAGCAATATCAACACTCTTCAGTAACTGAGACTGCATTAATTTCCCCCCTGCCATCAATAATCATTGTTCAGCTACTGCTTGCTGTAGTTTTTTTGTTGGCCAGGGGCTTGGTTATTCCACTTGAGTGTTACCTTTGGAGGAGGGACCCCTCATCAGTTTAATCCTCTGGTTACTAAGGTGTTTAGTAAATTTTTCAAGTTGCGTGTGAGGAGCCAGATGGAGTTAGGTATACCTATTGAGTTGTGGGGGGCATCTCCCCCAGCCTAAGGGGTGGAGCTACTGAACCCAGGGCTCAAACAAGGTTGGGGACAACTAATGACAAAGTGGATCAGGAGTGATAGTCAAAGGTTCAAAATAAGGGATCTAGGAGGGCACACCTAACAAAGAACCGTGGACAGCACCCACTGCTTCTCAAAGGTGCCTATGGAGCCAGTGGAGGTGGTCTGAAGCAACTCTGCACAGATATGTGAACCAAGAGAGGAGCAGAAATAGGCCCCACGGTCACTGAGCACCTTGCCATCACCATCCTCCTGGTGGAATAGATGGCCACCTTGGCCAGCACCAGCAGGAGGCTGACAAGGAGGTCTCATGACTTCATGGGGCCACGAATGGTGTGTGCATAAGTAAAAGTATGAGGAAAAGTTCAGCCAGAACCAAACGAGAAGGTTGTGTAAAAACCAGAAAAGGGGCTGCAACCTGGTTCACTTGAGATAGATATGTGCCACCAGGGTCCCCCTCATGCTGGAGATGGGACAGGTGTTGGGGAGGGGGGATGAACTGTGCTAAGCAAGTACACACCTGTGCTCATGGCTCCATGAAGGAGCTGCTAACTAATATCCCTGGCAGGCCCTGGGACCAGGGTGGAATACTGACTTGCCCACTCAGTATAACATGCAAAACATTGACTATTTAAAGGTCACAAAATATCAGTCTACTGACCTACTCACTTAACTTCTTTCCCTTAAGTGTTTGCAGGATCAGGGTCTTTATTCTTATTCCGTATGTTAAGAGTCAGTCCATCTGGTACACCTTCCCTAGAAGGAAATATTTTCAGCAGCTTTTAAAAAAAGGAAATGTTACCCTCAGGATGCAAAAACAAGGCACCAACCAATACAAACAAGAAGTGGGAAAAGTAAACCTGACAAAAGGAACATATAGTACCAGTGGTCCCCAACCTTTTTTGTCTGGCGGATGCCAGACTATGAGCCACGGAGGACCGTGGCGGTGGATGGGCATCTGCCAAAATGCTGCCAAGTGGCAACGGCAACAGGCGTCGTGGCCAAAATGCCGCCAAGCAGCAGCAGCATCCAGAGGCGTTGCCACTGAAAATCGGCAGCATTTCAGCAGCGATGCCTCTGGATGCTGCTTCTCAGCAGCATTTCAGCAGATGCTCACTCGCCGGCTAGCACGTGGGTGCACTTACATGCCCCGGCAGGCGCCATGGTACCCACTGGTACTGTGTTGGGGACCCCTGGATTAGACTGGAACTCAATGCCACAGATTGTTGAGGTCAGAATCTTGCTAAGATTTTGGCATGGGTGGGATGTGTATGTGGGTCACACGAGCGCCCAGAGAGCCGAGGAGTGTGAGGTAGTGTTTTACTGGCCCGTGGTCTGTTGGTGGAAGACACAAACTTTCCACCTTCACAGAGTTCTCAGGAGTGGTGTGAAGCTCAAAAGCTTGTTCCTGGCCCCCTGCTGGCTGCTGCACGGCAGGGGGAGCCAGGCTCTCAACCGCAGCCCGCACTTGGCTCCCCTTGTATCACGCGGTACTCGCCCCTCCCCGGCAATTCGCGCCCTTCAGCAGCCCGTGGCCCGACGTCCGCGCAGCTCGGCGCCGCCGCCCGCGCCACGCTGAAACCGGGACGGCGCCCCGTGGAGGCGGAGCCAGGCGCCACGCTGCAATGCGCGGAGAGGGGCGGCCCTGAGCAGCCGGCGAATGGCTCTGTCGGCTCCCAGCAGGCACCGCGCCGCCAGGGGTGGCCTCCCGCGGACACTCGCCCCGCCCCGCCTCACGCAGGGCCCCCACATGCGCTCGCCAGGGCCCAGCGCAGAGTTAGGCCCGGAGCAGCCACCCGCAGCGTAGGAGCCTGAGTCACGCCGACCAATCCCCGCTGGCTCGCGGACAGGGTGGCCAATAAAATGAAACCCTTGGGGCTCACGTGGGTAGAGGGTGGAGCTAATGAGGCTGGCACATTTGCTCTCCGGCCGCGGGGTTACAGGGCGGGCGCTACCCCCCGAGTGACTGGGGAGGGCTGCAGAGGTCCCGGTTCTCGTGCCGCAACCTGCCTGCCCTGTGTGAGCCCCCGGCCCGGACAGTCCCTGCGCCTGGGGCTCTGGTACCTGCTTCCGCAGCGCCCCCGCTGTGGGGCGTCTAGTTCCTCTGCTCACGCGGGCGGGGCTGTCGCTTCTGTGTAGCCCGCACGCCGCCCCTCCGGCGCTCCCATCTCCGCTCGTAGCGGGCGCTGTTGCTGCCTAGTGACCTCCCCAGCGCCCTGGCCCACGCAGACGCCACCCGCGCCTCTGCAGGGGAGGCTGCGGTTACTCCTTCCGTCTCTGCCTTGGGGGGAGGGGTCTAGTCCTTGCAGGTAGCTTCAGTGTCCAAGCTTGGGACTGAGATAATGGTGCTGTCTGGGGACAGGGCTTGCTGTGTTATTAGTGCTTCCAGTGCATGTGGGAATTCCGTGGGGACCCCAGCCCAGGGATCCTGGAGCTGTAGTGGGATCATCTTGAGCCAGAGTCCAGGGATTGTGCTGTGCCATGGAGCCATCTTCTCTCCTTTCCTCTTGGAGGAGGTGATAGCAGCAAAGCAAGGTAACTGGTCCCAGTGCAGCGTCCTGCTGGCAAACAGCTTCTCCCCAGATATTCAGATCCAGGTTCTCTGGGCTGCAGAAAGTAGAAGCAAAGGGAATGGTAAGGGTGTGTTGGGTAAAGATTTAGGGGCCTGCAGCCTAGCTCTGGGGTTCAATCCCCTTTCCAACCAACAGGGATCTCTTGGCACCCTCACGCAGTATGAGGCCAAGCTCCTTATGATGGTGCCCTGCCCAGAGTTCCAGGACGCCTTCTCCAAAGTCTTCACATGTGCTGAGCAGTGGCATTTCTGTAGGAGTGAAGATGAGCAGGAGCATGGGACACTCTTGGATGATTCGCACTATCTGCATTGGTTTGCCTTGCTGGAAATCCCAGACCTCAACTCACCTGGTATAGTTCAAGTGAGCTGTGTGCTGGCAGAGTCATTGAGGAAAGGTGACACGCTGTTTGCCTGTGGTTCCCCTTTTGGGTCATTTTGCCCAGACATTTTCATTAACACCCTTAGTAAAGGGATAGTGAGTAACCTAGCTGGAAAAGGCAATGTCCTTATTCTGACTGATGCTCGTTGCTTGCCTGGCACCGAAGGAGGAGGGGTCTTTACCTGCTCTGAAGATGGTTTTAATTTGGTTGGAATAATTGTGGCTCCACTTTGTTGGAAGGCCAATGAATGGGTTGGATTGACGTTGGTTTGTTCAATTGGCCATATTCTGGAGAATGTCAGGAGTGCCTGGGTTGGGTCTAGAAGTTCTGTGAAAACCTGGTGGCCTCATGTGCAATTGGTTGCTAAGCCTGTTGGGAAGATGGCAGTCAGCCCTGGTCCCGCGCAGTATCTCCTGCCTGCAGTGGTGTTGGTGGAGTGTGGTCAAGTCTGGGGATCTGGAGTGCTGGTCAGTTCAAGGCTAGTGTTGACCTGTCGACATGTGGTAAATGATGCCTCGGATGTCTGTGTAAGGGTACAGCACAGCCCCAAAAAGTAAGTCTTGATTCTTGTTTTTTGTTTAATAGTAAGTAGGACAATGCAATTAATGTGGTAATGCAATAATCTTTGAAGTGCCATACACTGCAGCCTATAGCCTCTTCCTTAAATGACTGCTTTGAAGTTTCTAATAAAACTCTTCTGCATCTCCTAACAAACACTGCCATTCAAATATTTGAGCAACCTGGCAGTTCTGGATAATAAGTGTGAAATGGCCAGTGTGTTCCATATCAAACACTAACTGACCCAACCACATGTATACCCAACATTGATTTGCCATGCCATTCGTGGCCCTTTCTGAACCTGTACAGTATGGGCTAGGGTCAGTGTGCAGACAGCCTCCGAACCTGGGGCCAATGAGAGGATCTCACATTTGGATGTGTCAAAGGCAGACACTATCACGCATCACTCATGACTGCCCTTTGACCAGATATGATGGTTGTCTGAGGCCTCTGCACTTTGCTGATGAGGCTGCTGCAAATTAGCTTGGCAACCTCTGCATTTGATAAGGTATCAAACACTTACATCACTATCCTCTGCATCCTTTTTATAGGTTTTCCAGAGGTCAAATATGTTCTATGAATTAAAATTACTGTCAGTCTGTCCCTGGTGTTTATCAACATGGTTCTCACCTGATCACATATTTTAGCCTGATGTGTGAAGAGATACTATATTCAAAAATCCACTTGGCTTTACATGTTAAACATTTGCACTGCTTGCTATACAGTGTAATTCACAAATTTCAGAGAAGCATGCAAGACACAATTTGCACGGTATGCTATGAACTAACCAAACAAGCCATGTATTAACCTGGGGAAATTTCAGTATTCTGTAAACAACTTGTTGTCAAAGCTTTTTAACTAAAAGCATTTTGGATTAAGAGGAAGTTAAGAAGTGCACTTTGGGACTGCAGCAGTGGGAAGGTTCAAAATTGAAGACTTCCTGGCTAATACCTTATTCATGGCTGTCATAGTATTCTTTCCTCAATCTGAACCTTAGAGTCCAAAAAAGAGGTACTAGCATGAATTCCTCTAAGCTTAATTACCAGCTTAGATCTGATACGCTGCCACCAGTCAGGACTCTGAGTGCCTGATAAACTCTGGTCTCCCCAAAACCTTCCCTGGGGACCCCCAAGACCCAGACCCCCTGGATCTTAATACAAGGAAAGTAAACTCTTTCCCTCACTAGTGCCTCTCCTAGGCTTTCCCTCCCTGGGTTACCCTGGAAGATCACTGGGATTCAACTCCTTGAATCTTAAAACAGAGGCTTTCCACCTCACCCAGAGGCAATACAGATTCAAGCTCCGTGAATCTAAACAAAGGGATTCCCCGTTTCCCCCCTCCCTTCTTTCTCCCTATCTCCCACCACTTCCCTGGTAAGTACAGACTCAGTTCCTTTGAGCCTTAACCAGGAGAAAAAATCAAACAGGTCTTAAAAAGCAAAACTTTTAATAAAAAGAAAGAAAAAAAAAGAAAAGTTATCTCTGTAATCTAGATGGTAAATATTACAGGGTCTTTCAGCTTATAGACAATGGAGAAAAAGCCTTCTCCAGCAGAAATACAATTTAAAATACTTTCAGCCAAATACACATTAAAACTCTACCAGCCAGATACACAGTTGCAAATACAGAAACAATCAAAAGACTATAACCGCCTTTTTACTCAATACTCACTATTCTGAATATATGAGAGATTTTAGCAGGGAGATTGGCAAGAAACCTGGTTGCACGTCTAGTCCCTTCCAGGACTCAGAGAGAACAAAGCAAAACCCAAAAACCACAAACAAAGGCTTCCCTCCACCGAGATTTGAAAGTATCTTGTTTCCTGACTGGTCCTCTGGTCAGGTGTTGCAGGTCACTGTTTGTTAACCCTTTACAGGTGAAAGAGATTTTAACCCTTAGCTATCTGTTTATGACAATGGCCCCCAGGCAAAGTGCTACTGAAAGAGTGAGCATTTCTACAACCTTGCGCAGATACAAAATTTGTATCCGCATCTGATCCATGGACCATGTTCATGGTTATCCACAGACTTTCAGAGCTCTAAGCATCTCCTGTCTCTCTCTAGTACCTCCAACACCCAACTTGGGAGTAGCATAGATGGCCAGTAGGGGAAACTGCCTAGAGGTGCAACTGGAGGGTCGGAGGGGAGTCAAACTCAGATGTAGGGAAGAATGAGGCTGCAATCCTCAAAACTACGAGAGCTTTTGCAGGCCCCCTGTGGTAGAGAAGGTGAAGTTATTTAGAATGTCTGTACAAAAGTGACTCTCCTGAATCAAGCTCCTATTGTAGTCAGTATGTCAGTAATAGTGATCGCTGCTTGGACTATTAACAGGTGTCTGGGAGTCAGTCCAAAATCAGAGGTTCACTCTGAAGAGTTTCCATTCTCTGACCAGATCCCTATCTCGTGGTCATACCTATTGTAGATGGCATTCTTAAGATCCCTTTTTTGTGTCTTATTTTTCTAATCCAAGAAGGCAGACTCTCAGCTAGTGTAATTCTAAGGTGAATTTTATGTCTTATCCTGTTGAGTGATGCATTCCTTCCCCTGCTTCCTGTTCTAAATGTTTCTTTGTGCATCTGTGTGTAGTCTCAGGAAGGTGACATTCCAGGGTGCTGGATCTAAGGACACTTTGTCAGGTGGTTTAAAACGATCCCTTCCCTGTTGTCTTCAAAAGAGCTTTACTATTTTCAGTGCAGCCTAATGCAATTGCTTCCCACCTGATAACCAGTGCAAGGGATACTGGGGACTGCCTCAGCACTTCTAAAGGGGAGCTGAGGCAGTAGCAGTAAAAGAATCTGGAGCTCAGCTCAGAACTGAGGGCACTGGGCAGGAGACAGTCGGACCTGCAGAATGTGGTACTGGGACAGATAGGGGACCACATGGATTGCTGAGGTGATGGGTTGTGTCACACATGGGGCATTTAATCTGCTTGGACCAGCTTTGTTTTACCTACACCATATTGGAATATGAGGATTTCTTGGGATTGGGTGACACCAATAAGTGTTGAAGAGTTAAATCCTGCTTCCTTGCGAGTGAACTTTGCCACAAAATGGATGAAGTCAGTTAATTTGGAGGCCTGAACCTGATGTACAACATCTTACTAGATTTGGAGTCTGTATTCCTTTCCAAAACTATCATTTTCAGACTTATATTGAAAAACTCTGTTTGTATTTGCTCCTAGGGGCTGTGTCCTTAAAGGGAAAGTGGTGTTTACTACAAACGATGATTCTCCCTATGACATAGCAGTGGTAGAACTAGAAGAAACGTTACTGTGTTTTGTGAAACCTGTTTTCGCCACCAAATTTGGTGCAGGTAACTATTCTTCTATTTACTGTCCTGCTTGTAGCTTCACTGGTCTTGGATTGGATGTCTGACTGTTAACTCAAACTCCAAGGACCTGAATCCTCAGCTGGAGAAGTGGAAAGCTCATAGAGCTGTGTGTTTGAGATTGCCTGGTTATGCTTACCTTTAGAACGGGGTTTGCATGACCAAGACTTGCAGTTGCACCCAAGGCCAAGACTTGTACTGCAGTACTAAGGGAAGTGCTGCACTTGATACCTTCATTCAATGATAGGAAGAGGTGGTGCTTGCCATCTTGCAGGGTAAGACATTTAACAAATGTCCCTTCTTCTTTGGCTGGTCAAGTGACAGATCAAAAGACTGGGGTTATGTTTTAAAGTTAGTGGCCTGGCTAGCATTCCCTCCAAGTAAAACACTTCCTGGTATCCAAAACTGTGAGTGCTATCACTAAGCATACTGTGCTGCATCCTCACATGCAGTCATTATGTTACTGGGTTCAAGCCCTGTAAAGTGGAAAGCAGAGGAAGAGAACACAGATGTGACATACTTGATCTTCACTAAAGATTTGGTAAGATACCGTATCAAATGTTTGCATCCACTTTTAGCTTGGATATGTATGCTGTCATGTGACCTGAAAACTGTCTGAAGGACAGTAAACAATACAAGTTGTGGAGAACGCATTCTTATAGTTTAGTGTAGGGATCAGTTTTACATCTCCAGGACAGTGAAAACTTTCATGTCTTGCCCACAGCATGGTGATGTGCTGTATACTGCTGAAAGCAATCGATAGTATAATGTTAATGCAGCAATCTGGAATAAACTGTGAAAACAAACATGAACAGAAGAATAATAAAATGGGATCTAGGACAGTTACAAAACTGGACAGAAAATAAGAACTACAGATGTCTTTACTGCAGGTGGTAGAGGAGTTTTTCAAAGGTACAGATGGCAGTTAAGCACCTAATTGCCATTTGTGCTCTCAGAAAATTTTCACCAGTGACTCTTCAAGTATGGCTGACACCTCATTAGACAACAGACATTCTACTTCCAGATCATATTCTGCATTCTCTTTTTCCTGACTTCTTCCATTACATGTAACGCTTGTCTAAGAGTTCATCCACTCCTGCTGCTTATTTACTACATGAATTCACCCTTTTATTTACCTTCCCTCCCCTGAACCACCTGATTCTTGCTGCTGTTTGTCTCCTCCATGCAGGAGAAGAAGTGAGTGTTGTTGGCTTTGGTGTGTTCGGCCAGAGCTGCGGCCCATCAGTGACATCAGGAATCTTGTCAGCTGTGATCACGGTGGATGAGAAGCCAGTGATGCTTCAGACAACCTGTGCAATTCATGGTGGCTCAAGTGGGGGGGCCCTTTTCTCTACAAACAGCGGAAAGCTCCTTGGTAAATAATATGCTTCATCTCAGTTCATCTCCCTTCCCCTCACCCCACCCCAAATGAGGGGAATGGCCAGTCATGTAATGAATCATCATGGCTGGGTGCTGTTAGGTGCTTTAATTGTTCCCCTGACCTCTCCGTTCAGGAGAGAGCTTTTTTCTTTTACAAAGATTATACACATTGTTAAATGGCCACCATCACAGAAAAGGTAGGATGAGGGGATGATACTTGAAGCTTCTGTAATGCTTTCCATTTTAGGATTTCAGAATGTGTCACAAAAATTAACCGTCACAGTGCATATTCAGTGTGAGATTATTTCCTTCTTTCCAACGGGAAGATTGAGATGCAGATTGTCATGCAAGTCACACAGACACTCACTAGAGGTAGGAATAGAATCGGGCTCCTGATTCCCAGTCTTGTTTTACCCACTAGATGAATACTTTGTCACTTGAACTTGATACTCCCCTTTCATTGTGACTAGTTGAAACCTTTCTTATCAAGGGCCTAAACAAGTTAATACACTCTGTTGAAAACATGGTTGAAATCCTGGGTCTGGTAACCAGGAAGATGATTTTTGGGGGTCTCTTGTTGTTATCTCTTTGTGCATATGTCATATTATACAGTTCAATACACTTGGTAGCCTTTAATGAAAGAGTTTGCATAGGACATTTTCACTGCATTTTCAGAGTCGGTGGGGGCAGGGGACTATCCAAGGCTGGAATAGCTACTGAAGTTCCAAGCCAGGACTGGGGGACGCTAGTAAAGTTGTGCTGGAAGAACTGCATGGATCCTGCCTGCACTAAGCTGGACTACATAACCATTCCTCTCATCTGCCACGTCCTGAGGTTGCAATCTAGCAAAGCACGTGCTTAACTATAAACATTTGAATACTTCTGTTGCGTAGGACTACTTACATCGAGTACTGAAGTGCTTTGCTGGAACGGGGCCTAAAATTGCCAGTCTCCCCACAAGGGGTGGGGGGAATCAGGTTTTTTTTATATATCAAGTTTAATCAGTGTAGAGTCCTTCAGAAAGAGTCTTGCAGGGCTGTCTGAAGTGCTGATGGCATGTTCTGTGCAATGAGAAGGAGCTAGGAGATCCTTCCCTGTGTACTGCCATAACCACAAAACTCAATAGCGAATCGCTACTGCTGTGGGATACCTGATTGTTTAGTATGACTATTTTATCAGTAGAAAGTGTGTATTAGGTCAGGGGCATGGTTCAGTATTGTATCCTTTTTGTGTTAGCAATTCCCTTTTGGAAGCTAGAAAACATAACGCTATTTTCCCTCAGTTATGTCCTCTTTGGAATGGCAAGCTTCTTATGAGGACACTACACTCGGACTTACAAGAATTGGGCTATGTCCCCAGTTCTACTGTTGATTAAAATGTGTAGCATTTATGCTAAGGAACTTAAATATGTGTCTGTTTCCCCATCTGAAAAAATGAAGTTAAAATACCTACCCACCTTTGCAAAGTTCTTTCAGATGGTGCAGATGTAAATAGCTATTTAAATGCTAAGCGTTATTATTTATCCTTTGTATTTTGGAGTTTGAAATCTTACTCTGGCCTTTCTTTGCACTGATGGCCCAGATTTGGGGAATAAGGTTGTCTGTGCTTGATACAAAGTAGCAAAGGACGTGTTCTGCTTCTGTCTAGGTCCTGCAATCTCTCCATTGTATGGAGGCATGTTTTTAGTGCTTAACTTCGTAAGCTACCAGAGAGTTCACAAACTCTCTCCTTTTTATTCTTCCCCACATACAGGGATTGTTGCTAGCAACACAAAGGACAACAGCATAGGAGCTACATACCCTCACCTGAACTACAGTGTTCCTATCACAGTTCTACAGCCAGCAGTCTTGGAGTACAGCCGTACTGGAGACCTGCATGGTTTCCAGGAGCTGAACAGGGCCAATGACAGAATCAGACTAGTGTGGCGGCTCCAAAGAAAGACCACAGAGGTACCACACAGCAAGCTATGAGGCTGGCCATCTCAGAGAAGAAAGGTAGAGCTCTCCTGTGAGTAGGGTGTTCTAGGGGGAAGGGGACTTCACACAATTCAATGTTGTATAATCTGTAGCTATGTTGAATTTGCCATAAATTGTCCGCGGTCTACCTGAAGGTATGGTGTCTCTGGGGCTGACCAGCTTTCCTGAAATGAATGATGTTAACACTGGTTCTGGCTGAACTGAGTGAAGGCAAAAGATGATGAGCAGCTGTTGTACTGGGCAGAGCCAATCAGAGTAGAGCTATAGAAATGAACTGTAATGATTCCATGGGTCCTTGACCAGACTGCAGACCTGGATGATAGCATGTTCCTCTATATCATTCCTGCAAGTGCTGTCACCAGGAGTGCAATTCCCTTCAGCTGCACACACTGACTAGCTAGTCTTCATTATTTGGAGGCACTGAGGAGGCAAGAATAGTGATTGCCTGGCCATACATCTTAGTGAAAAGGTGGTGTGACTGTCTGGAAGTACTTAGTGTCAGCAGGAGGGAAGTGAATCGCTCAGGATGCTGATGGTGCAAGGAACATAACCAGGAGTCAAGGGTTGGGTGTTTTTTGTGTTTTGTTTTTTGTTCCCCCCCCCCCACACACACACATAACAAAATAGAAGCTGTGGGATTGTATTGTGTGAGACGTCTAAAGTCCTATCTGGGTATAGCGCTAACACAGATGGGAATAATCCTGCAGTGGCAGAGGATGATCTGATGAGACTCTTTCATCTTTAATGTCTCCTTCAGGAAAGGAGATTAAAGCGTAGCTGTTGGTGAGAGAATTTGTAGTTCAAAGCCCCTGGGTGTATTAGAGGCCTATTGGTGTCCTAAGGATTAGCTAATCCTACACCATCTCTTATTGTTCAGCTCCTTCAGTGTTTTGGCAGTGAGTTATTTGGGGGTAGAGATGTTTTCTTTGTCTATTCAAGTCTGGTTTTAACTGCAGACTGTGGAGTACTGGAAGGGAAATCAAGACTATTGCCCTGAAGAAAAGGCAAACATCAGGTCTAAATGTGAATGCATTTACTTTACACATTTTTACCATCTTCCTTTTCTCTTTTGCTGCTTAAAATAAACTGTTGGTAAAGATTATGTTCGGACAAGAATTTTCAGTCCCTGGAAGTATTCATGCCGTTACTTCCTATTACTGAAACTGATGTTATGAGTATTGTTGATGGACCCAAAGCTACAAATTTTGGGAGTGTCTGTATCTGGGGCTTTGAATCTGGTTGGGCCAGCTACTAGCAAAAGACTTCTCCAGATACAGCACTGATTCTTCCCTATGGAAGCATGCAGAAAGAGAGTGCGTATTATTGAACACAGTTTTACTAATAGGGAGAGACTTCATGATATTTGATCAAGTTTGCCCTATTATGTAATACACAAAAAAGCCTGAAGTAAACATGTCTCCAAACACATTTGGAAACTTGTAGTGCCAAACTCCAGTTTGGAGGCTCATTTCTGCTATCCAAGCTTTTATTTCTAAGAGCTAATCTTACTCAGAGATTAAATGCCTCCTATGTCCACTGGGTGCCACTCTTACTCCTGCACCTGCAGTGGGGACAAGATTTAGCAGTTTATCCTGATGCCAGTACTGTTCATGTATCTTTTTTTTTGTTTGTTTTTGGGGAAGGGTGCCCCTACTTGCATTAGAAATCCTGCTTGGGGTTGCACTGATACAACTGTCTGATTTGTGCATGACAGCAGGAACCTATTTCCTGATTAAATACAAAAGAATGTGAACTTGGCCACTAGTGATCTATTAGAAACTGAGCAAATTAATCAAATATGATGACTTAGAGGAGAGAACCTCCGGCTGACCTGATGAAGTGAAGCAGCGAAGCATGCTCTTATGACCAACCTTCTATTCCAGGGGTTGGCAACCTTTCAGAAGTAGTGTGCTGAGTCTTCATTTATTCACTAATTTAAGGTTTTGCGTGCCAGTAATACATTTTAATCTTTTTAGAAGATCTTTCTGTAAGTCTGTAATATGTAACTGAACTATTGTTGTATGTAAAGTAAATAAGGTTTCAAAATGTTTAAGAAGCTTCATTTAAAATTAAATTAAAATGCAGAGCCTCCCGGACTGGTTACCAGGACCCAGGCAGTGTGACTGCCACTGAAAATCAGCTCGCGTGCTGCCTTCAGCACCTGTGCCATAGGTTGCCTACCCCTGCTCTATTCAAAGGCACTGGAGTAAAACTATTGAAGATTTTGAGACTGGAGATGGGCCTGAGGTTCTTAGTTTGGATCTGGTTACAAAGTTCATGACTGTTTGGGTCCAGGGTTTATGCTTCTAATTAAAGCAGTGTGCACACTCGTGGGAGGGAGGGAATATGTTGAAGTGTCTGATATAAAGCCTGGAAAGTCTGCACTGCAGAACCATTGTCTCTTGTCATTGCTGTGTCTGAAGTATATTAGCAGAGTTCAGTTATTTGGCTTATGAATGCGGCAAAACCTTTTCCAGTTGAGGGTTGTTGCTGTCAGTGGATAGTATCTCTGACCTCATCTGATTTCTGTCCCCCCTCCCTCCCCCACTAGGCAGGTAGCAGGCTGTTTGTTTGCAGACAGCTGCTTGTTAACTTATGAAATAAAGCTGGGTCATGCCAGCTGTTCCTACTGACTTCACCTACTACGCAGTGGTGCGCGCTTCGGAGTTGATTATGTCTCTACAACTCTAACTTTGGTAGCACAGGTTGGCCTAAGGCAGTAATGAGACATCAGGAAGCTGTATATTCTTGTTGTAGGATCCTCTCCTCTCGTCTCCCAGATTGTGTACGATAGATCATCTGCGTGAAAGAAAAGGCACAGCTTCCTGTGATATCACTCATTGCTGACACTCCACTCCACTCCACTCCAATCTGAATTATCTGCTTGTGAGGATGTAGACAAGTGGGTGTAAAAGCAATACCGAATCTATTGCTGTGATGCCATAGGACCTAGCCACAAAAGCAGCCAATTTACTCCAGCTGCAAGTTCGTGTGCAGCCCATTTATCTCTCAGCCTCCTGGAGTCACCTTGAGAAATATCCACTTGGGGCTTGATAGCCCTTAAGAAATGAAGACCTTAGTGTACAGCTGCTTTTTTTGTCATTTCAGAAATGATCTCGTTTTTGTCACTTGAGCAATAAATATCTCTGACTTCAGCTCATTTTTTCTGTCATGCAGAAGAGGAATTAGTTTGTTTAAACAACAAATGTTCCTGGAGGAAAAGGGAATGTTCCAGGGCAGCATAGGTGGCCTAGCCCTAGGCAGTCCTTTAAATCTTTCACGATCAGAAAAGGGTAGATAGCTTTGCATGCCTCAAATTTAAAATCCAGACATTGCTTGCAATGTTCTTTTGATTTAATGAGCATTAACTTGCATTCATTCAGCAATCTTTGGTTGTAAAGCGGTTCTTGGCTGGGACAGTTATCATATGGTTACCGTACAGTTTGTGTAACCCGTATGCCTGACTTAATTGCTTGGACAAATCACGTAGTTCATAGACTCATGGGACTGGAAAGGACGTCGAGGTCTTCTAGTTTAGTCCCCTACACCCAAGGCAGGACTAAGACAATCCCTCATACGTGTTTGTCTAACTTGCTCTTAAAAATCTCCAATGATGGAGATTCCACAACCTCCCTGGCTAATTTATTCCAGTGCTTAACCATCCTGAGAGTTATGAAGTTTTTCGTAATGTCCAGCATAAACTGCTCCTGCTGCAATTTAAGCCCACTGCTTCTTGTGCTGTCCTCAGAGGTTAGAGAACAATTTTTGTCCCTCCCTTGTAACAACCCTTTATTTACTTTGAAAACTTTAAGTTCTCCCTCTGTTTTCTCTTCTCCAGACTAAACAAACCCAATTTTTTCAGTATTCCCTCATAGGTTTTCTAGACCTTTAGTCCTTTTTGTTGCTGTCCTCTGGGCTTTCTCCCATTTGTCTACCTCTTTCCTGAAATGTGGTGCCCAGAATTGGAGGCAATGCTCCAGTTGAGGCCTAATCAGCACAAAGTAGAGTGGCAGAATTACTTCTCGTGTCTTGCTTACAGCACTCCTGATAATACATCCCAGAATGTTTGCTTTTTTTTTTTTTTTTGCGCAACAGTGTTAGTATTCACACATTTAGCTTATGCTCCACTGTAACCCCCAGATCTTTCTGCAGTACTGCTGCCTAGGCAGTCATTTCCCATTTTGTATATTTGCAACTTATTGATCCTTCTTAAGTGGAGTATTTTGCATTTGTCCTTCTTGAATTTCATCATCTGTTCTTCAGACCATTTCTCCAGTTTGTCCAGATCATTTTGAATTTTAATCCTATCCTCCAAAGCACTTGCAACCCCTCACAGTTTGGTATCATCCACAAACTTTATAAGTGTACTCTCTCTATGCCTTTATCTAAATAATTGATGAAGATATTGAATAGAGCTGGACCTAGAACTGATCCCTGCGGGACCCCACTTAATATGCCCTTTCAGCTTGACTGTGAACCACTGATAACTACTTTCAACCTTTTATGCACCCACCTTATAGTAGCTCTATCTAGGTTGTATTTCCCTAGTTTGTTTATGAGAAGGACATGCGAGATAGTATCAAAAGCCTTACATTTGAATGTACTATTACCTTCATTTTAGTATCTAGTCATTTGTGTTAATTGTGGGCCACTGCATGCCTCAGGCGAGTGGGAACTGGGTTGCTATTGCTTCTCTGTACTGGATTTAATTTGTATTCCTTGAGCCTATGGGAGCAGAGGCCTGGAATGGCAGATGCTTGGTTTTGGATTGATCAACTCTGGCACTTCTGGGTTCCAGAGGAGTTCGGCCCAGTCCCCTTCAGGCAGAAGGATTGGTGGGGAGGGAAGGGACTCCAGGAGGCTATTTGAGTGTGTGTGTTTGGTTTTTTTTAAGGGGTGGGGAAGAGGGAGGGAGAATGTTGGGCCTTGGCTATTACTGAGAAAAACAGAACTAGACAGTGGAAGACTCATATCCTTGAAATCCAAAAAAATTTGTAAAGTTTTTTTTTTTTCCCCTCAGAAGCTGTAAAATAAAATTCCTTTCTAATCACTTTCTTATATTTCCCAAGCAATCTTTAAACCTTCTGTTCTTCACCCTGGTTCTCTCTGCTACCCAAAATCTTGAACTAAATACAGCTTCTCTTGCTTATTTCAGTAGTGCAAAGCTTTTCCTTAGTACTGCACAATTCCTAAAATTTATAGTTAGGCACTGAGTTGTTTCCAATCACAATGTAGTTTTAAGGTCTTGTAGTTTTAAGTTGCTTGTGTTCCTCTCTACAAGAGAGACTCTCTTTAAAAAGGAAGTCTTCTCTAGCCCCATCTCTCCCTTCCCTAAGAAGGAAGGGTAATTTGGTTTTTCATGCTTACGGGTATGCATATTTAGTCACCAATTCCATTTGCTGCCTTTAATTCAGAGAAGGGAAATCTAAATAGAAGCCCAAATTATTTTTTTTAACGAGGTTTCCTTTCAGTAAGTGGAGGTGCATCCTTTTCAGCATGATTTATGTTACTTTGTCTCTCTTAATCCTAGAAACTAACACCATCACTGTCCTGTTCCAGTAGACTTGACTTTTTTCTCATACTTTTTTTGAATTTTGTACTTTCCAGTGTCCATCTTTATGCAGGTGCAGGAGCTCTGGATTTTGTGAATCATTCCAGATCCCCTGCTACTCACTTCCAACAACACTCCCTCTCCAGGCTGAAAAGAGGTCCACGTATCTTATCACTTCTATCCAATAACATTTCCAGTGTGACCTTTCTGAAGCCAACAGACACATCAGAATACCTCAGATCCACACACTGAAGTTCAGGGAGGAACAGCTGGGTTGTGGCACTGTAGTGTTTCAAGCTTTCTGGTTCACATAGCTCTGTTCATGCTGTTTCTTCTGGCTCTAACGCACAAGCTGTGTCCCTAGCATTCCCATTCACTTGCTGGCTAGAGCCAAAAATGGTACCTAAGTGGCTGGGCAAACTCAGCCCTGACCAAGAACTCTGGAAAACAGCTCTCCCAGCATTCATCTGGCTCTGCCCCCTTTGTACAATCTTTGATTGCCAGTGGGATGCTACGTGTGTGGCAGTGGCTATAGAGTCCATAAACGTGTATCTGCTTCAGGTGCAGGAGAACTTTTTGTTAAGCCTTCACCATAGTTCAGCTAATCCTCTGTAGGGCAGATGGGACAGCCCTGACCTTCTCCCATGTTAGCTTTGCACCAGTCTCTGTGCTGCCTGCACAGCAGCTACATGTGATTTACACAAGAGTTACTAAGGGTACGTCTGCACTATGGGATTATTCCGATTTTACATAAACCGGTTTTATAAAACAGATTGTATAAAGTCGAGTGCACGCAGACACACTAAGCATACTAATTTGGCGGTGTGCGTCCATGTACTGAGGCTAGCATAGATTTCTGGAGCGTTGCACTGTGAGTAGCTATCCCATCGCTATTTCATAGTTTCCGCAGTCTCTCCCACCCATTGGAATTCTGGGTTGAGGTCTCAATGCCTGATGGGGCAAAAACAGTGTCGTGGGTGATTCTGGGTAAATGTCATCACTCACTCCTCCCTCCATGAAAGCAAGGGCAGACAATCATTTTGCATCCTTTTCCCTGGATTGCATGGGCAGACGCCATAGCACGGCAACCATGGAGCCCATTAGCTTTTTTTTTTTTTTTTTTAGCAGTCACCATGTGTGTACTGGATGCCGCGGACAGAGGTGATACTCCAGCGCTCACAGCACATTCATTTGCTTTTGCATGATAGCAGAGATGGTCCAGTCGTTCTGTACCATCTGCTGCGGTGTAAATTGGCCTTGAGATGGCGTTATCTGTTCCTCTGTACTGTCTGCTGCTATCATGGGTGCCCCTGGCTGAGATCGCTGGGGGCGCAAAGGCAAAACTGGGAATGACTCCCCAAGTCATCCCTCCTTTATGGCTTCTAAAAAATAGTCCTGCCTACAATATGGAGCAAGTGTACTAGAGAACCAGTGTCCTGCAGATGATGAGCTACATGCCATACACAGGGGTGCCCCTGCAACAACCCCACCCATTGCTTCCCTCTTCCCCCAACCTTCCTGGGCTACCGTGGCAGTGTCCTCCCCCCCCCCCATTTGTGTCATGAAGTTATAAAGAATGGAGAAAATAAGAAACAGTGACTTGTTAGTGGAGATAAAATGAGGGGAGGCAGCCTCCCGGGCTGACAGTCCAGGCAGAACATTAGCGTGCAGGGGAAGGAGCCCAGCATCCCGCTGCTATGATAGTCCAGGCAGTACACAATCTTCCTTTTAACACAGGAAAGGGAGGGGGCTGATGAGCTCACCTCAGTTTGCGTGTGATGAAGACAGTTACGCAGCATTCTGTACCACTTACTGGAATGACCGGGAGTCATTCCTATTTTTACCCAGGCGCCCCCGGCCAGCCTCACCGAGGCCAGCAGGAGCAACGCATGGGCTGATGGTGATGATGGATATCAGTCATATTGCACATCTGCCACCGGGGGGGCAGAGGAGTGTGATACTGCTCTTCACTGCTGCGGCACATGTCTACCAGCAGCATTCAGTAGATATAGGGTGACACTGAAAGAAGTCAAGAAACGATTTTTCCCTTTTCTTCATGTGGGGGGGGAGCTATTCCTGAAGCACGCCGGACAATGTGTTGACCCTACAGGCATTGGGAGCTCAGCCAAGAACGAAATTATTTCGGACACTGTGTGGACTGTGGGATGCTCACTCCATGAGCGTCCGTTTGAGTCTCTGGCTTCCCGTTACACTTGTCACGCAGCACTGTGTAGCCTGGAGATTTTTTTTTTTGTTCTCAAATGCTTTGGCATTTCTCTGTCTGTAACAGAGCTTTGAAGAACAGATCCAGTATTCCCGTACGTCATGCTGGAGCTCTTTTGGATTTGGGACTGCATCGCCACACTTGGCTGACAGAGCTCACACGCTGGGCAAACAGGAAATGAAAAATCAAATTTCGTGGGGTTTCCTGTTTACCTGGCCACTGCATCGAGTTCAGATTGCTGTCCAGAGTGTCACAGTGGTGCACTGTGGGATACTGCCCGGAGGCAATACTGTCGATTTGCCGACCACACTAACCCTACCGATATGGTATACCGATTCAGCGCTACTCCTCTCGTCGGGAGGAGTACAGAAACCGATTTAAAGAGCCCTTTTATATTCATAAATAAAGGGCCTCGTAGTGTGATGGGTACAGCGTTAAATCGGTTTAATTGCTGCTAAATCGGTTTAAACGCATAGTGTAGACCATGCCTAAGAGGAATAAGGTCCATATGCTAAGGAGCAGTCCTGATGTACAGTCACTAGAGGGCAGCACATTACCCCCTGCAGGGACATCATGACTGGATTGCATCATAGACTGGATTTTACTGGCAGTGGCTGGCATCAAGTGGTTGCAAAGCAGCTGTGGTATAAGGAATCTCCCTGGCAGGTCAGAGCTAGGGTATGTCCAGACTTACCTGCGGATAGTGATCGATCTATCGGGGATCGATTTATTGATCAAACCACTCCTGTCGACTCCGGAACTCAGGCCGTCTTAGCCATAGGCAGAACAGGCAGCCGCCTAGGGCAGCCACTAAGGTCTGGGGGCACCACTCTGCTGGGAGCCCGGACAGACATACCTGGCGGGGAGATACCATGATCACGGGAAACAGTGAGCAGTAAGTAGCAGGCGCTGGGCCTAGAGAGAGGCAAATGCAGCACAGTCTGAGGGAGGGATTGGCTGCTGGGGTCTCTGGGCAGGGTGGGGGAAGGAACTCACTGTGAGTGTGACTCTTTCCCTCTGCGTGAATGAGGCAGGCTCGGTGGCTCTGGCACCACTACCTTTGTTGTCCACCATAACGTCCATTCTTCTCCCTCTGCACCATGGAGCACCCCCTTTCTACCTCCCCCATGCGAAGCACCTCTCTCCCCCTCCCCTTTGTCAGGGATGGGTTGGATGAGGTGCTGGGAAGGGGTTGTCTGGCTGTCTGCTGAGGAATGAAAGTGAAAGTAACTCACTTTCTGGCAGGCAGCCAGGATTGGAGGGTCGCACAGGGCTGGGCTGGGGATAGCCAGATAGCATGTGTGAAAAATCAGAACAGGGGTTGCGTAGGGTGAGCAGATGTCCCACTTTTTATAGGGAACAGCCCCATTTTTGGGCCTTTTTCTTATAGGTTCCTATTCCCCCCTCCCCCCATCCTGATTTTCACACTTGCTATCTGGTCACCCTAGGTAAGGGTAATTGGTGCCTATATAAAAAAGCCCAATATGGGACTAGGCCTATAAAATCAGGACATCTGGATCTGGTCACCTAGGCATGGGGAACGTGTCTCTCCCAGGGCGGTAGTGATCCATCTTATCCGGGGAGCGCACAGGGCAGGTGAGCTGGCTTGTGCTCCAGGCTGCCCCGTCCCTGAAGATCAGAAGCTGTGCTAACTTCCCATGGTCCATTGGCCTGGCGGTGGTGCCCATTGGTGGTGATCGGACTGAGGGTTTGCTGCTGCTGTTGCCACTCTGCACCCCAAGAGGTGGATTTTGGGGTCCTGCAGTTTTCCACCTATCTCCTCCTCTACTGCAGCTGTTGGACCAGCAGGCTAGGGGATGAGCCAAGCATGAAAGCAGTGCTGTGTTGCCATTTAGATTGTCATTTAACAAATTTGTTTGCCAAACATGCTTGCTAACAATCCTGAATTAAATTTCAATTTAAAAAAAAAAAAATCAATATCTTAGCCAAAAACAGAAAATTAAGTTGTTGACAACTATTTGTGACAAGTTTGGTATGGGGAAGGGATTGGGCCAGTTTTCATCAGAGAAACAAAAAGTGTTGACTGACTTTCCTATAGCCCCGTTATTGCTAAATAGAGCCCTCCAACAATTGTAGAGCCCTCCTTACTAGTGTATAGAGCAGGGGTCAGCAACCTACGACTAGTGTGCCAAAGGTGGCACTTGAGCTGATTTTTGATGGTACGCAGTGGTGAACTGAGCGGCTCAGTCCGCCACTGCTGTGGGGTTCCGGCTGCTGCCCCATTGCCATCTGGGGTCCTGGCCGCCAGCCCCACTCAACACCCACTGCTGGCCTGGGGATCCCTAAGAAACCTCAGGCTGGCAGCGGGCTGAGCAGACCGGTGTCTGAGACCCCAGCTGAGCCACTCAACCCGCTGTCGGCCTGGGGTTCCATTCACTCAGCTGCTAGGCAGGTTGAACAGGACTAAATTCAACAAAATAGGAAAACAAGAGCAACCAATGACAAAGTGCAAGAACCTAGACCAGTGGTCCCCAACTTTTTTCGCCTGGCAGGTGCCAGACAAAGGACCCTGGTGGCGGACAAGCATCCACTGAAATGCTGCCGAAATTTGGCGGCATTTCAGTGGCGACATCTCTGGATGACACTACTTTCGGCGGCAAACGATGTCATCCAGAGGCGTCAGCACCGAAATGCCGCCGAATTTCGGCAGCATTTCAGCAGATGCTCATCCTCTGGCCAGTACACGAGTGCACTGAGAGGCCCCTGCAGGTGCCATGGCGCCCACTGGCACCATGTTGGAAACCCCTGACCTAGCGAACCTCCTGAAGCATGGTGATCGTGTTGATTTAAATGGACTTGAACTGTACAAAGAATTAAGTTGTTGCCACGTGCAAAATCGATGATGGAGATTGTATAGTTTATTCATACCAGCAAACTTGTTGACATATATCCTGTGTATATTGCCACTCATATTCTACTGACAATTCCTGTAAACAGTAGCATCAGGAGAATGGAGTTTCTCAAAACTAAAGCTCATTAAAAACTATCTCCGCTCTACAGTGAGTCAGGAACACTTGACTGGTCTTGCTATTCTTTCAACTGAACAAGACATCACTTTGTCTTTGTCATACAATGACATTATTACTGATTTTGCAGCCAAAAAAGCCAGAAAGATTGCTTTTAATTAAAAACTAATACTATGTTTCAATTACCTCCTAATTTAAATTTCCAATAAAATGTTGATAAATTTTAAAATATATATTCTGCATCATTCTGTCAATCAGAATTTTTTCCATAGTGCTACTTCTTTAGTGCTAGTCCATCAGCAGTACAGTGCTGCTTAACTAAGTTAAACTGGTTTTAATAACATGCATGTGGCAAGTTTTCAATACTGTAAGCTTATGTTTCGTTGCTAAGAGCAAGACAGGCCCAGGGGCACCAGTATAATATCCTGCCTAGGGGCACCAATACATCCTAAGGACGGCCCTGCTGGAGCTCCGCCAGGGCGAGTGGCGGAAGCAGAGTTGATGGGGGAGCCATGGCCGTCAATTCCGTGCCGTGAGGACGATGGTGCTAATAAGCCTCTGTCCCAAATCTGGACCTTAGCGTCCAAAATTCTGGGTGCTTAGCATGAAACTCCCCCCAAGCTTAATTACCAGCTTGGATCTGATCCTCGCTGCCACCATCCAAAATTTCCAGGGTTTTGGCCCCTTCTGGTCTCCCAAACCTCTCTGGAGAGACTCCCAAACTCAGAGACTGAGTCTCACAACAAAGGGAAAGTAAACTCCCCCTTGTCTCCTTCTTTACCTCATCCCCAGCTCTCCCCTCCCTGGGTTATCGGCGATACTGTACTTAAACTCCTGAAGCAAACAGAGAGGGCAATTTACCTTCCCCCCTCTTTCCTCCCCTGAGGCTTTTCATTCAAACCCTAGTCAGCTAAACACAAAGAGATTTTTCCCCCTCCCTTCGTTCCTTAGCCTTAACCAGAAAAACCTCAAACAGGATTTAAAAAGGACAGCTTTATATAAAAAAGAAAGAAAAGACATAAACATATAACTCTGCATCAGATGACATATACAGGGCTATTGCTTAAGAGAAAATAGGAATAAACAGTCTGATTCAAAAAGATATCCAATTGAAACATTCCAGCAAGATACACACATGTAAATTACAAAATACAATATAACCCTATTGCTTTTCCTTTTGTACTCACAACTTGGTAACAGAAGGGTAGAAGAGCCTGAGATAAAAAAAAAAAAAAAACAAAAAACTCTTCCCTCATAGCCGAGAGAAACAAAACAGACAGAACAAAGACAGAAAAAACCCAGAAGTTCCCTCCCTCACTTTGAAAAATCCGGTTTCCTGATTGGTTCCCCTTGTTAACCCTTTACAGGTAAAAGAAACATTAACCCTTAGCTATCTATTTATGACGGGGGGTAAGTCAAAATAAGATACATCGACTTCAGCTATGATATTCCCATAGCTGAAGTTGCATATCTTACATCAACACCCACCCACCCCACCCCACCCCCAGTGTAGACCAGGTCCTAGAATCACTGGTGAATGATAGCCCTTGAACTACTCTAACCTTCAGTAGGTGCCAAAAAACCCCACACCCTTGCTAGGCTGGGGTTTGGTGCGGGATAAAATGCACACACCATCTCTCCTCTCTGATGCATACACGTTACGCATCACACTGTCCATATGCAGAGTTTTGAATGACATGGTCTAAGCACTGCCTCTTGAAAGTGAATTGGCATGTTGGTGGCCAAGCATCTGATCATCAGATCCTGGCTGGGAACGCAGGACTCAAGGGTACAGAGACAGGAAGAATGACAATTTCCTGTAAAATCCTGGATGAACTTAATTAAAGTTATACCCTGTTGAATTAGGTTTAATACCTTTGGAGGGCCATTGTATTCAGCATGAACTTGTGTATATGTTGTTGTGGAATTGTATGTCTTCTCCAGAAGGAGGGGAATGCTACTATACTTTCTCTGTTACCAGCCGTTTGAAGCCACCCCTTGGAGAAGCTCACATAGACTATAATATATATATATTCTTCTTATGGTATTTTTCACTCCATGAATCTGAAGTGGGTTTTAGCCTATGAAAGCTTATGCCCAAATAAATTTGTTAGTCTCTAAGGTGCCACATGGTCTCTTAATTAATTTTGCTGATACAGACTAACGTGGTTACCACTCTGAAACCTGTCACATAGACTAGTTCATACTAGATTTCCCAGGGACCATCAGACAAAGAAAGGATTTTTTTAAAACTGCCTCAGGGCCTTTTTCCTGATCCAGCAAACAGACAGGATCAGTGAGCCACAGCAGGCTCCAATCCTTTGGGAAGGGTTGGCAGGACTGGGCCTATTGAAGCCTCATAAGACTGGTTGCTTGTTCTGAGTTGAAGCTGTGGTGAACTTGTAACTACACCTGTACCCTGATATAATGCAATCCTCAGGAGCCAAAAAATCTCACTGTTATAGGTGACGCCGCATTATATCGGTGTAGGGAGAGGAACCGCTCCCTGCCCCAGCTCATCTCCGCTCTGCTTCCGCCTCCTCCCGAGTGTGTCACCCCCGCACCGCTTCTCCCCCTCCCCCCTTCCAGGCTTGCTGTGTCAAACAGCTGATTGGCTCAGCAAGCCTGGGAGGGAGGAGAAGCAGAGCTGCAGCATGCTCGTGGGAGGAGGTGGAGTGGGGGTGAGCTGGGCTGGGGAGGCCCCAGGGAGGGCTGCAGCAAGTAATGGGCGGGCGCAGAGGAATCGCTTGCGGTAACGCTAATTCAGATATAACGCAGTAAAGCAGTGCCATTCCCTGGAGCGCTGCTTTACTGCACTATATCCGAATTTGCGTTATATTGGACCGCATTATATCAGGATAGAGGTGTACAAAGAATCCCCTTGGGTGACGATTTGAGGGAGTGTTTCTGCCAGAATCCAGGTAGGGTTTGGGGTGAACTCTCATAAGCTTATTACCATGCATGTAGGTTCTTCTTTTGTATTTAGTGTGTTTTTTCTCTGTAGTGCTTTTACTTTAAGAATATAGTAGGCTTGCATAGAAAGTGCCGCATGGTATCTTGTAACTGTACCTGTTCATCGTCTCTAAAGAGAAAGCAAGCAGGTGTGCTTGGGCAGCCTGTCTCTGCTGGGAATAACAAGGTGAAGGCAGGGAACTGCACAGCCTGGAAATACCCCAGTGAGAAGGGAGTGGCTGTGAAGGTGGAAGCCTGAGTGGTGCTCTTGTTGGCCCACCGAGGGAAACAAAGGTGCAGCTGCCCTCAACTGTAGTAGACGTATTTTTCCCAAGGAGCTTAGTGCAGGAGTTCCCCTATTGGATCAGTCTTGGTTCAGTCCTTCAGAGCAGCAAGGGCAAGGGCTATAAGAAAGGATCAACGGCTGTCAGCCTACAGGAGAAGCTGCGTGATGGCTTTGCCAGCATGCAGGTGGCTGGATGCTGCACTGGTAAGAAAATTGTAACTAAAGCCACTCCAATAAGTGAGAGAGATGAATTAAACAATAGTGTTGCCTTTTTCTGTTCCTTGTCTGCTCTCCCGGCTGTGCTCTGATCAAGGTACTATAGTATCACATACTCTTCCCCTCAAGACATTATAATTTTGCTCTGCCAGCCTCCTGGCACCAGACTTGTGCAGTGTGAGAGGCTAACTCTGAGCAGGTAACTACACCCATTCTTGTACTGGTAGTCTCTAGTTTGGAGGGGTGGGGCTAGAATATAGCCATCCCTCCAAAGATACATCTTTCAAATAGGGATCAAATTCCACACCCATGTTTTAAATGTAGGTGCTGTAACTGACACACCAGAGCTGCTCTCCTGACAGCCCGGTACTTTTATTGTAGCACAGAGAACAGGCTCATGGATACTCCTATATGTCCTTCTCTGCAGTGTTTTCCAGATCTATTTTAAGCTGTGTATTTCATAGTTGTAACTAAATGACACTAATAGTGCCATATACTATGTACGCTAAAGCCATCCTCTCTCCAAGTCAGGCCAATAGTGCTTTGCTTATGTAAGATTCTTCTGCTCTCTCAAGTGCCCCTATGTTAATAGTAGCCCTTCCCAGCCCTTCATAAAAGGCTTTTCAGCTGTAGATGCCAGTGTTGTGTAAAGCCCTGTTCTAACAGACTCACATATAAAGGGATGAGGGGGTTTGCCCAAGTTCTCACAGCAAGGCCAGGGTAGAGCCAGAACTCAGGTCTCCTGTGCTCTGTCTACCATAGTGCTTCCCTGTAGATAAAAAGGATGTGGGATTGGTCTTGAGGGCACAACTGGAGTGGCAGAGGGCATCTGACCAGGCTCAAGTGAGCTGGTGTACTACTGAGAGAGAGAGAGAGAAAAGGCAATTTTTTACAAACCCACATTAGCTTCCTCCTTGCATTTTCAGCAACAAAAGAAATGCAAACAGTTCATTAGTTCCTCTCAGGGCTGACTCTGTCAGGGGCAAAGGAAGCTGCACCCTGGCCGACATGACATGAACTCTGCTGAGGGAGAAACACTTAGTTAAATATTTCTAATTCAACACAACACAGGTTTGGGAAATTGCCGTAATTACTGAAGAAGCTATCCCTGGTGCCAGGTAGCATTTCCTCTGTTAATTAATTATTTTGCATGTCCTTGTTCTCCAAAGAAGATGAGTAGCTTCTCTCCTGGCAAAGAACCATCAGCACTTCATGCAGAACTTTGAACACCGTTTTGGTTGGAGATAATGACATCATTTTTCTTTTCGTCTCTTTCCTTAGTTTTTAATTGCTAAGAATATTTGCATGAAAATGGGCTCTTTGTTTCTTGAATCCATCTGCTCCTGCTGTTTATTTCCCACCTGAACCAGAATCTGTTCTTTATTGCATCACAAGTGATTTCCCCTACAATCATTAGTGAAGCCAGGAGGAGGACTAGAATAACTTCAGGAACAGATTAAGTATCAGAGCCACTGAATTTATTAATAAGCATGTGCCACTTATATAAACATAAGTCTGCACAAACATAGATTTGCTTGTTCACTTTTGGTCACATTAGTGCATACAGAAGTGCACAAACACACACCCTTGTATCATATACATGCTCCCATAAACACACTTTGCTGCACACAAAACTGGTTGTTGTTTATTACTCAGAGTGTTCTAGTTGGACATGGCTTTTTACAGACACACAAGTAGCTGTGGTCCTTGTTCCGAAATACAATTGTGGGGGCAGATGTGAACAGACACATAAAATGGAGCAGTTACAATCCTAATCGACCATGAGCCAAATGGGTGTTAAGGAGCTACTGGAAGGATGAGAAGGTGGAGCTGTGGCTCAGAGGAAGTGAGGAAGTAAAGACATAATGCTGGAGTGGAAGGAAGCACTCAGGAGATGAGGGCACAGGGTGTATGAGCAGGTGAAGACAAGGACTGATGAGAAGGCAGGTGGGAGCTTTAAACCTGATGCAATAAAGCCTTCCTCTCCATTGCCTTGCATTGTGTGTGATTGTTTTCACCTGTGCAAAGTGGGCATAAAGTATAGAGTCAGCCTGGTAGTGTTTCCACTCTGGTGAAGGGTGGGACTGCATATGGGGTGAGGTAGTGGAGAATAAAGGCAGTAACTATGAGGCTGAAGAGGAGAGGACATTAGTGAAGGAGGCAAAGAGAAGCAGCTGATGTTAGCTGTCATTTTGGGTAGACTGGAGATCAGAGAGGCAATGAGGCCATGCACCAACCATCTCCACCCATAGAGATGCTCCCATGTTTCTGTTCAGAGAGCAGCATAAGAACACACAGTGCTTCACAAATTCCTGGATGAACAAGGTTCCTGTGCTTATTTACTCTAGACCCAGGGCCAGTAAAGGTACGTAGGTGTCTAAATCCCATACTTAGGCACCTCAGTCTGAGTTTTGGCTCCTCTGCAACCTGCAAAACTCCTGCTGAACCTTGTAGGTATTTAAACTCAGTTGGCACTTAAATTTTCAGGTAAAAGGTCCTTGGTATCTGTGTTCCAGCCCTGGGCATGCACACTGCTGCCTGCTGTTTGATGGCTGGATGCCTCTCTCAAGCCGCAGAACAATTCACAAGTTGGAGGAAGATAGACATTCTGCCAAGTGCATGCAGGGTCTGATGTGGTACAAGTACTCAGAGGCCACCTACCAGATCAGTCCCATTCAAACTCCAACCTGAGGAGATGCTGGTATTCAGCACTTTGATCTAATCATTACACTAAGAGTCAGACTCATCTGGGATGTGGGAGACCCAGGTTAAATTCCCACCTCGCAGAAAAGTGCTCGAACAGCTGAGCAAATGGGATATTTTGATGTAAAGTTCTCTCCTGTTAAAGCTGCTCCACTGTGAGTCAATAATGAGAGTGTCATTGGAGCAAGGGGACTGGAGGCAGGGTCTCCTGCATGGGTGCTCTAACCACTGGACTACAGAGTCATTCTCCCTTTGTCTCTGGCTCAAGTGACTCTTCCACTGTGGTGAAATATTTAAATAGTCATTGTGCCAGAGAGAGAGAGAGACTGTGAGAATGACTCTATACCCAGCGGTTAGGGCACCCTCCGGGGAGGTGGGAGACCCTGGGTCCAGTCCCCTTGTTCCAAACGCTTTCACTGCTCAGCCTTGCAGTACCTAAGTCCCAGCATCCATGGAGCTCAGCTGGACTTACGGGCACTTAGCACTCCTGAGAATCACCATAGTCTAAATTGGATGTTTGTGCTACACAAGATAGTGGTGCAGGTGAAGGAACAACTAGCAGGCACACTGGAAAGGCTTACAAAAGCAGTGGTTTCTAGGGATGGGGTTGGAAGAGGGGAGCTTATGCTGCTCTCTGCTAGGAGTTTGGGAATAAAGAGGTTCATCCTTATCTCACAGTCCCTGCATAGCAGCACAATGTATCTTGGCATCACATTTGAGAATCGTGTTTTCTCTTTTTAAAGAAACAGTCAAGATGTTCAAGGCCTAAGTTTGGCTTTCACTTAGCCTTGAGCCACCAATCCATTGGTGAGTCTTCTCTTAAAATCAGATGAGCATTTTTGTTTCTAAAAGTTAGAAGTTTTAGGGCTTGTCTATATGGGGAAATAATCCAGAATAGTTATTGTGAAATAGCTATTCCTTACTAGGTCCCCATGTAGCAACTCTTATTCTGCAGTGAGTGCCTTTGCAGGGGTTTGCTTAAGCCACTTCAAAGTTTGAAGATTAAACCATATAATCTCTCCACAGTGCCCCTTTAAATAAATGGGTAGTAATAATGATGCAAGTTTATAGTAGTTAGCATGTCTGCACCACTTTTCATTTCCAGCATTTTACATGAAACCCCCTCAGTATTATCCCCCTTTTTGAACTGATTGGGCATAAGGTTAGGCAACTAGGCCATGATCACCCAGTAATTTGGTTATGAGTTTAGTAGCGTGAATCCGACATTCTTTATAGTGTTTTATGAGGCTGGGAGCATGAGAGTAAATATCCAGCATTTGAATATATAAAGGTCCAGCACAGACTAAGTGCTAATAAGTGAGACCTACCCATGTAAGCAAAGTATATAGAGCATCAATTACTGTTGCTGCTGCCTAGGGGGTAGAGCTAGAAGGACTGATTAGTTCACTTTAGGAATGGGAAGCTCCGCTTAGTATTTGACCACTGTATTGAAATAAGAATGAGTTGCCAAGGAAACAAGAGCTGAACCTACCAGGCTGAGTACTCTGCAGTGACTGCATGAAATCATGCCGTGCCACTCAGAAAAATGAACAGTAGCATGCTCTATGGGTCTGTGAGCAGTGTTAAGTTAAGTTTGCACTGCATTTCCACAAAGCTGTCTTCTGCCATTCCAGCCTGTCAGAGCTCCTCTCACCCCAAGGATCTGACACAGACTTTCCTTCGTTACTATAAAATCCTGTATCCCTCCTCCTTGCACCTTCCCTGATTTATGTACTTGATGGGATTCACTGTGCTGCCAACTTTGCTTTGTGTTTCTCTTCATGAGTCGTATTGCAGATGTCATAGCCTCATGCAGCAGGAGGCAGGAGATGGAATTAGATTCAGAGCAGAGAGAGACTGTAAATAGCCTGTGCTTGTCAGAGCAGGTTTAATTTTGAGTTCGTTTTCTGCTTGGCTATTATTTTATTTGATATTTGAATGGCTTCCTGTGACAAGCATCTAACCATCCTACAGCAAAATCCCTCATGAAATCAAAGGCTGATAGTATCAGCTCAGGTAGGTGTTGTGCAAGCTTATATTGTATAGGAATTGCTAGACTGGCTCAGACTAAGGTCCACATAGTCCAGCATCCTGTTTCTAATGGCAGCTAGTACCAGATGTTGCAGAGGGAGGTTAAGAAACCCCACACTAGGCAGATGTGGACTATCTGCCCCACAGGAAAGTCTCATCCTAACATCTAATATTATCTTCAGCCCTGGAGCATGAGGTTTTTATATTGCTTCCATAACTCTTTTGTTAGCATCAGTCTAACTGGATGTTCTTGTTATCCATCTAAGCAGCCACTTCCTTTTTTGAATTTTGCTAAATGCTTAGTCTCAGTGTCACAGTCTAATTACATGCAGGTGGAAAAAAAATTCCTTTTATAAGTTTTGAATTTTCAGCCTTTTCAATTTCACTGATTGTCCCCTTGTTCTTGTGTTGAGACTTTTTCCCCACTTGTGGCAATGCATTTCTGTCATGCCCTGCTTCTGCTATTCCTACTTGGATCGCTCCTGAGCAGAAGCTGCCACTTGTCTTGTGGTTTTATGAAGGGTAGAAATGAAGAGTAGGATGCAAATCAAAACTGGATTTTTTTTTCACTGGTGCCTAAATGTAGGATTTTCTCCTGGGTCTCCAGTGCAAAAAAGCTAATGCACGAAGTACATACTTCTCCACCATATAGGTCACTGTGTCTTGTGCCATTGATTTAAGTGGGAGTGGGATCAGTGAATTTGAATGTTACTACCCAGTGGCAACAGCTCTGATGGAAAATGCACAAGTCTGATCCCAAATCACCATCCATCTGCTCAAGACAAATGCCTCAGTGCCGGGGACTGCCAGCCCAGCTGACAATATTTGATTTTTTTGTGTTGTGTTTTCAGTAGCTATAGGAAACTAGCCAGAAAAGTTCCAGTAAATCAGCTGCTAAGTCAGTAACAGGGACTGGGCGATAGGACCTGAATCTCAGCTGTTACTGAGAAGAGCTATGTCTAGCTTCTCTGGCTTTCTCTTGGCTGGTTTGGCATGAGGCTGTCTAGCAGCACCACAGGGCTTGGGTTCATGTCAGCTGGATAGACACAGTAGAATCTGACAGGCTGTCAGTGCTCCAGGGACAGAGAAGCAGTTACTAGCTGACTTTCCTATCTTGCTGCTGGTTTTCTATTTTCTAGGAAGCATATTTACTAGTCTATATGCAGCTGCAAGCTGGCAGGACATGGCTGCACTCTCACTAGCACATCATGCACCGATTACCACAAGCCTGGCTGCTCTCATGTGGCATCATGCAGGTGCTGGCAGTATGACACCGTGCTATATTAGTGTGGCTAATTATACTGTACTTTTTAGGCGAGTTTGCCCTATGGGTGCAAAACTACAGTACATTTTTGTAGCTAGAGATCCTTTTGGCATTGGAATAGCCTGAGAAAGCAGAACTGTTCCTCTCGGGTGAGTGCCGCAATGCTTTCTGAGGGTGAGATTTCTGAAAAAAAGGAAGGGTGGAGAGGTGGGATTTGATTTAATGCTGGCTGATGACTGCTGCCATAGGTAAGGTTGCATCTTGCTAAGCCAGGTGCATTTGTTCAGCTGCACTTTAAAGGGAATTTCCCCAAATAAGCTTCAATGTGTCTGTGTAAAAAAGCCCTGACTTGCCTTTTCGACACTTACTGGGAGCAAGGCTAGGAGAGGAGGAACAAGTTCTTCCGCTCAGAACCGGCAACACCTTGACTACACATGGTTGCAGATAGGGGAAAGAAGAGGTACTCACTTATTTAAAGACGTTAACAGGAATATGCCCCATACTCAACATGGAGTGGGGCCTGATTGCTCAAAATGGGAGGCATTTGCATTACTTGGGCACAGGAGAATTTTTCTACCAGATCAGAGCAGTAGTCCATCTAGCCACGTGTCTAATTTTTGACAATGGCCAGCACCCCATGCTTCAGAGGAAGGTGGAATTCCCCATAGTGGAATAACCTGCTGTCACATTGTGGAGTGGAGTGCAGTCCAGACCAGTGAAGAGTTGTCACTTCTTCCCCGTAACTCTGAAATGCCTTAAAAGCTTTGCTAGAGTAGCTCTCTACCTGGGACGTTCACAATTAGCAACAAGCATGCACTCTGTCTATATATTGAGCAGCCCTGGGCCAACACTTTTAATGTTGAAGCCTGCCTGCAATACCACTCATCTCCACCAGCCTTGGCTAACAAGTGGTAAGCTGACTCCAAATTGGGTAAGATGCTGATGAGAAAGAGCTCTAATGTAGCCATTTTTAACCTGAAGGGTCCTTCCTCTTCTTTTTTGCAGCTCTACAGGATTGGCCCTAATTCTGTAGCATCTGCTTTCAGGACTTTGCACTCCGGCCAACCCTTTTCTGGCTGAGAGGCATTGTCTCAACTCTTGCAAGAGCTGTCTGGCAACAGGCGCAATTTAAGACACTTCCCTTCCTTCCCCCTCCCCGGAGCTCAGCACGCTACCTCTGGAACAGATGGATAACTTGAGTCTCCCCTGCTGGCTGTCAGTTGCCATTTTGCATTCACACTCCAGCCCGAGTCTTTTAAAACAGAGATGACGGCACTGGGGTAGGAGGGGAAAGAGAGTGTTTATAAATTTTTATTTATTTTTTAAAAAATAACGATTTCATTTCTTGGCGTGTGTACTTGTTTCCTTAGGTTAAGTACCAGGCAGAGACAGACAATGTGAAACAGCTTTCCCTGGCGGCCTTGTGAAGCAGGACAGGAGTGTAACAGCTGGGGAAAGGGGGCCCTAAGAATTGAAATGCTTGGTGCGCTAGTGCCCATCAAATGCACACATACATTCTAACACTTGGTTTGGATTAACATCTAAAATTACTGAGAGATACAATTTCAGCACTTAAATATACAAACTGAAATCCAAGCACTTGAACACGATTCTTAACTCTAAGTTCAAAGTTATTGCACATAAGACATTTTAATATATTTCAGGCTAGACGCTGTTGTTCCTCTCTGAACTTTGTTAGTCAGTTTCTTTCATTAAGCATATAATTAAAAAACAAAATGAACATGTTTTGAACACCTTCAAAATACTTATCTATTAGTGGTTTTAATATACATAGCTCTCAAGCGCCAGTGAGCTAAACGCCAGTTTGGAGGAGAAGAGCGAAAGAGATGGATAAAAGGTTTAAAGCCATGGCACTACATTTTGTAGAGACAGGCCAGTTCCATAGTAAAAGAGAAGTGTATGGAAAGATCCACAGGAAGCTTGAATGCGAAAACACAGAGAATGATCAGCCACACTTGAAAAGCCTACAGCTGAGCCAGTGCCCTCTACGTGCCTTAGGATTCCATCTGCCCACTTTGCATCGTCCGAGATCCCACCTCTCATTCTATTTACCTTGACCAGAAGGCTAAGACTCTTTTCCATGTCCAGCTATCCCATTCCTACTTTTCCAGGGGGGAAGAGGGTGTGTGCTGCAGTGCAGTGCAAGGCCCTTCCTCTTCTGCTCAGAGTCTGAGCCTGGTTCTTCCAGTGCCCTCCTAGCCCCTGCCATCTCTGGGGCTGAGAACCAGGACCAGGAATGGAAGCTAGGTCTCCTGCACAGCAGTGAAGAGCACTAGCCACAGGCTCAGAAGGCCAGTCATGGATATTCCAATGGCTTAGTTCAGTCTTAAGAAAAAACAAAACATTAACAAGTGTAGCTAGACATTTCCTCTGCTAACTCCCCTCCTGCCAATGACACATGTGCTAGCACAACTGCTTACTATGTGGGCAGGTGTGATGGTCAAGCTGCTTGCTAAATGATATCACAGCTGATTCCTATGGGAATGGTGGTGGTGTCAATTAAACAAGAATCTGAACACACAGGTTGTTGTAATTTTTCCTGGTTGTAAATACAGCAGGGAGGGCATGCCTGTTGTTAATACCTTGTGTACACATTAGCAGGGAGGTAGAGCTCTGGAAAGCAAAGGGCTACAAATGATTTGTGTGTTTGTTCCTTTGTTTATATTTTGGATGCGCTGACCTCTGCAGCAACATAGGCCTCTTAGCGGAGGCAAACACCTCCAGTGGAGCTTTTCACTGCTGAACTGAATCCTAGCACAACCACTGCAGCCTTGAGCCTGGTTGAAGGACACCAGTGCCTCAATAACTGTCCAAAACTCAGAGGCAAGCTCCACCATCTCAGGGGAAGGAGGGGCTCTACATGGCTAGAGCGCATCGGGATTAGAAAATTGCTTCTTTGATTCAAAAACATATTTACAGGTTATTAAACATGCACAACTGGAAGCAAATCCAGTACGAGAGACAAGCAGGCATGAAGCAAACAAAAGAGACCAGAACAGCCCCAAAAGGCAGTGACAACAGGTGGGATGTAAAAGTGAGCTTTTTGAATGAAAGGTCAAGTGTGTGTTATGCCTTGTGAGGTGATGCTGAAAAAAATCCAATACAAAACACAAACGCTAAGAAAAACAGAACAGTTCAAGTAGCGCACTGACTGAGAAGGTCATCCCTTTCGGGAGTGGCACATTCAACTACAGTGTCCCCTCGTCGGTCATGGTCAATTATTCTTTCCTCAGAAGATCAGGAGAAATAGCTGAATAAAGGGGGATAAGCTGTCTGTGTGTATTTATTAGAGAGAGATTGGGTGGAAGGAAATGTAAAGCGTTCCGCACAGCAAGGTGCATTTATCATCACAGCTGGCTACATAACAGTGTTTTCTAATATGGGATCATTGCAAGCACGTTACTTGGGTTTACTGGGATTTTAGATTTAAAAAAATTTTTTTTTAAGAATATGCTGTAGCAAATTGAGCTTCTGGTTCAGCCTTTTAGACCTAATGTCACATAAGATCTGGAATACCCAACGTAAGCCAAGCTGGCTGCTGCTGTTTTACCCCACACTCTCTCACTGCACTGGGGCATGTTTACACTGCACACACATGCACAGGCTTTCAAGGCACATGCCTATATGCCCACAGGGCCACACATCTGATTGCTGGGGGCCAGTCCATCAAACTGAAATTAACATAGCTTGGGTCTAATCCAGCTTCCAGTTAAGTCCCTGGCAAAATTTACAATGATGTCATGGGAATAGGATTAAGCTGTGTGTGTGTGTGTGTGCGCGCGTGCGTGCTATAAGTATCTCCATCAAAAAAAGCCCCCCAACCTTCTTAAGTCAAGAGCAGACACCCAGTTTGCGATCATGGAGGCTGCACTGAAAATAGGGGGTAGGTGGCTGGTCTGCGAGTGGAGAGATGGCTTTTCTTTCACTGAAGGAATGTCATTTTCAGGTCTGTCTTCATCTTCAGTTGCACTGTATCCCCATGCTCCTCACCAAGTTGCTTCCTATGCCCCACTAACCTACTCTTCCTGCCTTTAAATACATGTTCTTGGGGAACTGGTTCTTCTGTATTAAAACCTAAAGCATTGGCTTTTCCAGCTCATCAGAGCGTCTCAATTGTCCAGTGACTAACAGAACATTCAAAAGCAACCAAAAATACCTCAGCCCAACCCTGTGATGGGCACACAAACTGAATAGAAAGAAACTAGGTGCTTTCCAGAGAGAGCAATGACAAAAAACACTGGTACGTGCATTGTTCATATTCAATAAGTGCATTGTCTCCTGGAGCAGAAGGAAAGTGTTCTACATCTTACAAAGAAACTGACTTTTCAGACTTTGTTTCCCTTTTCTGGCAGGGTGAAGGTGGCAGAATACTCCCACGAACAGGGAAAGATGCGAACTGGAGCGATGTTGCCACTAGTCCTTCAACTCATCTTCTGCAACATGGAGGCTTTCTAGTACTGATAATGGAAATTGTGGCTGCAATTACTCCATGGTTTCAAGAAGCTGAATGGGCAGCCTTATAGCCAGTTTTACTGGTCTGAGCAGCTCCCAGCTTTGCAAAGTGTAGAACACTGGAAGGAGTTTTCTGAAGCCCACAACACATCTCGCTTACACACACACACAAAATTCTAATCAATACTTTGGACAAGACAAAGCTGCAATCTATGTGATCACACACTGTCATTGAACCCTCCTCTTCCCCTCCCCGCTCAATCCCGAATAAATGGACCTGACACCACCAATATATTTCACCTAGCCCCATTAATGAGTATCATATAGCAATGGCTTTTGGGCACTACCAGTCTGAGTCAGGTTCCAGCCAAGCTTTTGGGTTTGCATAGGACAGCATGTGCTTATCTGAGCCTGTTAGGTCATGCTTTGTCCCGCGTGTACCAGCTGCAAGGTATGCTTTCTCTAAGACCATTATTGGCTCTTAGCCAAGATGGTCAAGGACACACCCCCAAGCTCTGAGTGTCCCTAAACCTCTGACTACCAGAAGCTGGCACTGGACATCAGGGGATGGATGGGAAAAAAGTGGGTACAGAACAGGTTTTCTTGGGCTCTTATTGTAATGAGCCTGTCAATGCAGTTTGTTTTTTCCATCATGCAAGGTCAAAAAGGTTATTAAAATCATTGATCAAAACTTTACTCCATGATTAAAATGGTCTGCAAGTCTAAGTGTCTGATCCCCTTTTCTGTGCCACTAGAAGATGCAGAATTAATTCATGACCAATCTGTTTGGCAAAAAGCTTCAATACCCCTTTTGGTTTTAAGGTAGCTGAGCAAGTCACAGGTGCCCAACAGTCATTGACCTACCACTAGAGCACTGCTTTCAACAGCAAGATGCAATATCCTTATAGGTTAATTTTCCCCAAGAAACAGAAATCTCAAACAGGCCCAAGGACAATTCTGTCTCACCCACACTGGGTACAGCCCTGCATTTGGACTGTGGCAGTACAATTCTTCACCTAAACTTTAGGCGAGTGAAGGACTGCACACTGGAACAGCCTGTCATTCAAACCATGGCAGTGCCTGTGCTACAGTGCAGACTGGGAAATGCTCCTGTGATTTTCCAAGGTGTTTGCAGTGTGCAACTGCTAAAGTCAATGGTGAGCTAGTTCAGCAGCCAGATTTCTATAACAAGGTATTAATTACTGGTGGGTGTTTTTTACTCATGGCTGTGAATATGGGTATGGGTATGTGTGAGCATGTGCACACTAGGGGGTATGTGCCCATGGGCTGAAATATTTATCAGTACAGACCTGAAAGTGGAACAAAAAACCCCAACTGAACCAACACTGCAGACTGCTTTTGCTTTGCTACAGTGGTGTTTTCAGCTGTATTGGGAGAACGCAGGGTGTCCCTGGGGCATTGTAAATAGCACCCCAAGCATCCACACACACATACATGCGCACACACACTTTTTCTGCTATATAAGTTACATTCAACTGTGTTTCCTGATCATCTCATTAAGCTGCTCATGTCCTTCGAGTTTGCCTGCTGTCACACCTTGCTGCCAGCATCCCGACCAAACTGTGCTCTTCTCCGCTTCTACCATATGTAGCCTCCATCGTCTGCCTCTCCCTCCTCTTCTTCAGCCTCTTCTCCAGCTTCCTCAGTCTCTTTCTCTTCCTCATCCTCCCATCCAACGCCACTCCCAAAATCCCCCGAGAACCCAACTATGTCATCTACAACAAGAAGACAGCGCGAGTTAGGGAAATCACTCAGTTGGGAGCCCAGCGTACCTCACAACATTCTGCTCTAGGCTGAGAGAGGGAGCCAGCTAGATTAAAGGTAGCTTGGGGATGTCTAGGGTAGACATATCCACAGATGAATGTTTGCAAACTCAGCCCTGCCCAGTTCTAACAATGCAACCCATTCTTCCCCAGCAGTGGCCCTTCTATCCCAGTGCCAGGCCTTGACACAGCTCTCCCAGTGTACCCCTGTCCTCACCAGTAACATCCCTGCTATCCCAATCTGAGGTACTCCTCAAGCACCATCCTCTGGTCAGGACAAACTGTGCCAAAGTGGGAAATGGTTTTACAATGTAAATGAACATCCTTTAGGGATTAGGATGAGGTTTGTTTTCATTTGCTATGACCTAACCTCACATCTGTTGGGCTCAATGCAGGAATCATTGGAGGAGGCCCTATGGCCTGTGCTATGCAGGCCAGGATAGGTGATCACAAGGGGCCTTGTGGCCTTAAACATCTATGAATCCGAATCCAAATCCAAATTTCCTGAGTTATTAACATTAAGGCATAAGCGCTGGTGGCCCTTTGGGTGCAGGCTTTGCAGGCGTACTTGCTCTACATGGCTCCAGTGATAGTCACTTCCCTCTTCTTGAAGCAACAGCGCAGCCAAAGCTGCTCCTCTGTGATGCAATGCTCATTCATTGTCAAGTCAGATGGACATGAATACTTCCCTCTCCTCCCTCCCGTGTCCTTACCACAATCTGGGTTTCCACGTATCCGTGTTCCTGTCAGCTCCATGCCAAGCTGGTCAACACACCAGCACTCCCCACTGCTCTGGTCACACTGCATCTTCCTGTAGTATCCATCCTCATCACAGCTTGGAATGAAAATACCTGGGGAAAAAATGACAGGAGTCTCCAAAATTGGGCCCAGTGTGAGAACAGGAAATGTACAGTATAACAGCTACTGCTGCATTTGAAACATGGAGATGGACTCAGCTGTTCTAAAAAGAGTTACTGAACAAATGTCTCAGAAATCCAGCAACCTGCAGTGGACGCTGCCTCACACGAAGGTGAAATACCAGGAGCACGCACAAAGGGGCAAGTCACGGAGTGCATTTATCAGAAGTTCAGGGGAAGAGCTCACGAAGCAAGAATGTCACAGCTGCATACATCTTATAACAAGGTCTCAGATGAGTCCAACAGTAACTCAAGAGTAACATCGAAAGCATCACAATGAGAAATATCATACTGGTATTCTGAGGTGGGTAATATCTCAACTACAGGGAGGTAAAGGGGCTGAGGCCGATATCAACTCTGCTCAGAAGGAATGTGAAGGGCAAGAGAACTTCACAACCATGATTAACCCAACATTGTTAGCAATGCCAAGCCTAGGGGCCAGAAGCTGTGCCAGGACTAGATCCTGCTACAAGGGGAGAGAAGTCCATCCCATCCATCATTACTGGGAAGTCTGCATGGCTCATGACTCACCAGGTTTCTTTTTTGCTGCTTCTTGGATCTGGATCCTTTCCAGCTCCACGAGACAGGGGGGCTCTGTAATACCCAAAACAAACACCTCTTAGCGCATCTCAGCACGCATGCCTGTTTCTATTTAGGGAGGACTCCTCCTCCAGAGGTGGCCAGGGGACTGGTGGTGAACGAAGGATGAGGATCGTCTTCAACTGGTCAGAAGAACCAGGTTTGCTCAAGCTGTCTCCTCACTCAACCTCACTCCTCCCAGCTTCCTTTATGTGCTAATCAGGGAGCCCCTCCCCATCCCCAGCCTGTGGAATCTAGAGCCTTGGACACAGGCAGGTTCTTAGTTAACTTCCTCACGGTCTCACTCTGTTAGAATGACACAGTCTGAAGAAGTGGCTCTTCTGTCAAGATCTTCCCATTCATCATCAGTGCCTCACCCAGTTCATTGTATAATGCAGGGCTGTCCTCATATTGGACTTCAATGGAAATGTTAGGTAGGGTGACTGTTTTCTAAGTACATTCTGCTCTTTATTGCCCTTTATATCTATTTATAGCAGTATATATATTACCACAGCCCTTTGTCTGGCATCTGGCTGCCTCACTGCTTTTTGACCAGAAAGTGGTCAAAAGACAAATGCTAGAGCAGTGGCTCTCAAACTTTTTACTGGTGACCCCTTTCACACAGCAGGTCTCTGAGTGCGACCCCCCTAGTAAATTAAAAACACTTCAAAATATATTTAACATCATTATAAATGCTGGCAGCAAAAGCAGTTGGGGTGGAGGTTGACAGCTCATAACCCCCCCACCATGTAATAACCTAGCAACTCTCTGAGGGGTCCCGACCCCCAGTTTGAGAACCCCTGGGCTAGAGCAATATCTACCATCAGTGCCTGTGAATCACTCCATGCTGCCATCCTGAAATTCAGTTAACAGCCTGTCTCAACAGATGTGTCTTACATTAGGCCCTGAATGTGACCAAAGCCTGCCTCAGGTGAACTGTCAGAGGAACTCAGTACAAAAGGTAGGAGCCTTTTCTGAAAATACCCTAGAACAGGGGTGGCCAAGCTGTGGCTCTTCAGAAGTTAATATGCGGCTCCTTGTATAGGCACCGACTCCAGGGCTGGAGCTACAGGCGCCAACTTTCTAATGTGCCAGGGGGAGCTCACTGTTCAACCCCTGGCTCTCCCATAGGTCCTGCCCCCACTCCACCCCTTCCCGCTCCCTCTCCTGAGCCTGCGATGCCCTTGTTCCTCCCCCTTCACCCCCAGAGCCTCCTGCATGCCACAGAACAGCAGATTGGGAGGTGCAGGGAGGGAGGGAGAGGTGCTGATTGGCAGGGCTGCCGGTGAGTGGGAGGCGCTGGGACGGGAGGGGAGCTGATGAAGGGCTACTGAGGTATTACTGTGGCTCTTTGGCAATGTACATTGGTAAATTCTGGTTCCTTCTCTGGCTCAGGTTGGCTACCTCTGCCCTAGAGATTTCTGTCCTGGGACCTGACAGCAGAGGGACTCCAGGTGACCTTAGCTGCTGGAATGGGACACAGTAGGAGAGAGCTTCTGTAATCTGATTTCTTAAGAAAGTCAAACCAGCTGGGGCTTTACAGAAGCGGGCAGACATTTTGTGAGGTTACTGACTCTTGAATAGCCATATAGAATTGCTGACTGAAAAGCCCATACAAAACAGTGCTCTCTCTAAAGGAAACCTGGTGATGACGCACTTTCTCTCCAGAAACAGAAGCACCATTCGGCAGTGGAGACGTGGCCGTCCTTATAGGTGTCACAGGAGTTGAAGAAGGGCCGGATGCAAATCTCATACTTGTCTAGGTTGATAGCTGCGAGCTCTGTCTGGTCCAGGAAAAGGTCATTGTTTGTGTCCAGCTTGGAAAACATCCAGCCAATGGAATCCTTGCAACTGGCCACCAGGCTCTTGTCCAGCACTGTGAACAAACGGAGGGAATGAAGGAGAAAGAGAGAGAACAGCAGAGATAGAGGAGTGAGAGTCAAATCAAAAGTGCCTTTATCCCCTCACTCACACCACCACCATGCACACAGGTACTGTCAGATGGCAGCATCTCCTGGAAGGATGGATTATTAGCAATGGTAAAACTCACCGGCTGAATTGTATGCATAACCACAGGATTCAGGACAGAAAATAAAAAGGAGAAAAATGAAGACTGGGGACTGTCCTGGGATAGAGGGTTTCCTTGTCAGAGTGTCTGCAAAATCATTTAGGCTTTATCAGCTGAAGTGCTTCTGCTGCTTCTCACCAGCACCCCCTTGCTGTGTCCTTTCTGTGCCAGAGTGAATGGTGTGCTGGCATGAGGTGCCAGACTGGGGCAAACAGGCTGCTACGCACCCTTTATTTTCAGAGACCAGGCCAATTTTGTCATAAATGCTTCCTTTTGAGGGCTGATGAAATGCCCTGACCTTGTGACAGTGCCCTGACATGAGGCCATGACATTGATGTGGCCTAAGGAACCATGACATTGGGGTTGAATGGATCTCTGCTGCAGGACACATTTATACAGGGTGAAGGAGGTCAGGAAGAGCTACAGGGAGGATCACAGGGCATAAAAGCTGAGCTCTGCAGAGTCTGAGCGCTTCACCCGAAGAGTCCTGCACTGTTGTGAACTGTAATCCCTGCCAGCTACGCATAGATCCGCACAGCATAGAGGATTGTTAGGCTGTGTCTCTGGGCAACAGTCTTCAAACGCTGCTTCCCTTTCCCTATTCACAGACAGTACAAAGCAGCTGCCAGTTTGGCTCTGGATGGACTTCCTAGCAGCTGGAGAAAACAAACATGGCCCATGGTTCTGATTATCAGAGTTGAGGGAGGAAAACTCACGGGAAGGGGTGGCAGAGAAATGTCTGCCTCAAACACAGTTCCTACTGCTGATTTCATCAAATCAATTCCCCCCCAAGGAGCAATCAGCTCAGAGATTTTTGTTCACTGACATTTAAACTAACCAGATTCCTCCTGACTGAGCTCACTTCACACCCCACACGTGCTTCGGGACCAGGGAGGTACTCCGTTTTAATAGGCACACTGAAGCGTTTGCCTTGCTTGTGCTCACAGCAATTGGCAGAGCTGATGGGCCATGCAGAGACCTCTCTCGTTATTCTGCCTGACCAGTGCGTATCTAACAATAATGGCTACAACCCCAACCAGCCAGGTTTCTGCATGGCCAACCTTTAGTCAATCCTAAAAGTTACTCAGTGGATCTTTCAGCCACTCAGAAAAGCTCTGCATGCATTAAAAACTATCATCTTTTTACCTGCATAGTAGGTCCTCGGATCGGCCATAACATACCACTGGAATAGTCTCAAAGCCAACCAGAATGCAGCAGGTTAATAATGGCACATGCAGTAAGATTTACTCCACTGCACCAAAATCCATCAGATAAAATGGTCTGATTGCCACCCTTCACTGGAATCATAAAGACATTTCAATAGAGCCATGCATCTGATGAAGTGGGTATTCACCCACAAAAGCTCATGCTCCAAAACGTCTGTTAGTCTTTAAGGTGCCACAGGATTCTTTGCTGCTCCAATAGAACATTGTCACAGGAGATTTATATGGCTGCTTCCAGAGTGGAATATGGGAGCTGTTTAGCAAAGCACAGCAGTACTACACAGCAGTTCAGCCTAGAATTTCAGTTTCTCACTGAAACTAGAGAGAGTTCAGGTAGGCAGAATGAAATTATCCAGGCTGGAACCTGACTGGAACTCCTGGGATGACATGCCTATTCTTACAAAAAGGCTCTTTAATAACCACATATGGTCAGGCATCTGCTTTTGAGATCTTAAAAACAGCAACACAAGGAACCCAATTTCCAACTAGCCCCATGCTAGAACATTGGTCCTGCACTGACTCAAAAGGAAGGATATCAGGCCCACTTCCTGTAGCACCAAGATGTTCTTTGGAGTTTTCCCTGCCAAATTCAGTCCTGATCCAACCCTGCTTACAGCAGGAGGTCTCGTAAGGTCACAGCACACGGTTGTCCAACAACAAGGTATGGGTCCTATCTGAAAATGAACCAGCTTCATCTTGGTATTTATGTACCACATTGACTTTATCCTGGGACAACGTTCTCTCCCCGAGATTATGAGACAGATTCTCTGGCCACCAAGTTCACTATGCGGTGCAAAGTGAATGTAAAACAGATGGAGATTCCCCCTGGATGCGTGTAGGGGGACTCTCCACCAGAATAAAGCTAGAGCAGTCAGCTCCACTGTGTCTCTTGCACTGGAAACCTCTGCCCCAGTGTAAGGGGAAGGAGAAGTGTGTCAGGTGGGGAAGGGGAGTAGAGGCGTTCGGGTCTGTTTTGCCCAGTTCTCCATAGGTGGAAGGTCCCTGAGGCATCCTACCCCCTACAGCTTTAACTAATTCTGGTGCCAAGCAACTGAAAATTAAGAAGCTGCAATTGGCTCCCTGATAGACTCCCTCTCCACTGTGCCTGAGCAGAGAATGGGCACAGTGGAGAATCAAGACACACACACACGTACCACAAGCCCTGCCTGCCTCTCTCACATAGGCCCCTCACCAAAATGCACATGACATCAGTAGGTCTCATTTGAGCTCGGCTGATCTAGATTAAGGGCATATGTTGTGAAAAAGGTACCCAACATGTCAAACACATCTTATGCTGATGGACATACGTGGCATGTCAGACAGCTGTCCTGAATGGAACGATCCACTGGAAATTCAGAACACTGTCATCAGTGAATGCGTCTTGCAGCATAGGACTCCCACAGCCCACCTGAAAGCCTTTTAGACATGTCAGCAAGCACACTCCAGAATTCATGTGCCAAGCCACTGGTAATTTTGCTCTCCCAGTCCAATAATCTATGCTCCCTTTGGGGAGGAAACACCGCATTATTTGCATTAGGCCTGATTTAGGAATAAAGGAATGGAGATCCAATACCCAACTCTTGGCCCAGCCCCTCAGCTGATGTAAACTGGAATAGCTCTGTTGAAGTCAAGGGTACTACACTGATTTACACCAGCTAGGAATCTGGCCCCATGTCACCACTGACAGCATCAGGGAATTCACCCACTGTGGCTGTGGCCCTGATGCAGTTCCACTATTGGCAGCACTGGCATAGACAAGTTTCTGGCAGACACAGACGTTGAAGCACTGGGCCACATAAATGTGTTAGAAGCAAAGTTAGCCCATGGAATGCTTCAAACACTGGGGACTGCCTGGAGTCCCATTGTCACTAGCACTCCCGCTGTCACTATAACCAGGAGAGCTGGACTGGTGGAAGCAAAGGTGGGAGATTTGGGGCAAAAAAGCCGAGTGCAAGCATGCCCAGGAGTGACTGGTTTACGGCCCAAAGCAGGATGATTAATGTCCCTTCTATATTTTTATCCTGGTTAATGAAACCATGGAGGAAATTCTGATTATATAGCTCAATGTCTATTCCTTGTTTGAGCCCTACTAAGTTCTTCTCTTCAAAATACATTGTGGCAGTGAGTTCCACAGATTAACTAGGTGTTGTGTAAAAAAGGATGTATTTTTATGAGTTTTAGATTTGTTGCCTTTTCATTTAATTGAAAGCCCCCTTGTTCTTGAATTATGAGAAAGGTCAAAAAGTAAGGACGGGCCAGTGGAGGGAAAGGGTGTGCCGGGGCTATGGGTCTAGTCTGAGAGTGGGGTTCAACTTCCAGTTGTGTCACAGACTTCCTTTGTGGCTATGGGCAAGTCATTTACCCTTTCTGTGCCTCAATCCCCGTCTGTAAAACAGAGTTAATAGCACTCAGCTACTTCATAGAGGTGTTGTGAGGAGAAATATATCACAGACTGAGGTGCTCAGATAGCACATGAATGGGGGCCATATACGTAGCTAAACACATGAATAAATAGTAGCACCCGATTCACCTTCTTTATACCATATTTAATTTTCTTTATTATATACCTCTAACAGCCGCCTCTATTTCCCTTTTCTAAAGGAAATCATCCCAATCCATGTGCTTCCCCCTTATGGGGAAGAAAGTCTAATTATTTATATGGCCTTTCTCTGGACCCTCCTTTTTTGGCTGTGTTCTTTTTGAGGTAGGGTGATACTGTATAAAAGATATGCCTGTGTGACCATTAAACTAGTGACAACAACAAGAGGCAAGAGAAGCAGGTGTCTGGACCTTAGCAGGTATATGGTGGGATAGTGGCTATGCAGTGAGCTATAAGGGGCAAAGGTTCAACTGCAGTGCCACAATATGAGAAATCGTAGACCATATTAATCGTGGTCTGCATTTCAGCCCACTCTGCCACAGAGGCGGGAAGAATGGAACTAATGGACACTGAACTTAGCAAACTGAAATACCTGCACCAGACCTGACTGCACTGAGCACAGTCTCCATCACTCTACAGACCTTTGTTCCCATATGAGGGAGGGGGGTTTGCGTGTCCAAAAATGACAGATCTGCAGTTTCCGTACCATTCACTGGATTAGCCCCTGGGTTTCCCGAACTGTTCTGCTTGGAGTTCTCATGTAGGAGCTGGAACCAGTCCCGCAGACGGTCTCCCAGGTCTGCTAAGTCCTGCCCGGTACAAGTCTCTGGAAATTAAATGGCGAACTATTAAACAAGCATCCCAGCCGCCGGAAAGGGCTGGGAAGATGGAAATGGATGCCAGGTTTGGATAGCTAGGGTAGTTACACCCAGCATGGGGCACAAATGTGGCTTCGCGAGCATGGAAACAGATGTACCCACCATTTCTGGGGATCGTGATAGAGGAGGCCTGTTGTCATAGTCACAAGGGTGGAGAGAAGTAAAAGGAGAAAGATGGGTAGGCAGTCCCAAAAGATCTCCCCTAATGCACTCCTCCAACTAGTGAGCCTCCCAACAACCAGCACTCTCCCAGTCCTCACTGGCACCACCATCCTCACGCCGTCCCAGATTTCTCAGCCTGCCCTTGGATGACTTCTATGTCTTAGCTCCTGTTCTCCACAGCTTTTCTATGCTTTTTGTTTTGTCTACATCTTCTGCCATATAAGAGATCACTCTGACGCAGAGTTAATGAACAAACTCCAGCTCTATTGTGGCTGCTTACAACTAAGCTTCTTTGATCTCCTGGCTTCTCAGACAGGCCCCCAGGAGGTGTCTCTACCAAACAGTTCCCTCCAGAAAACAGTATGGTGCCTGAACGTGTCTGCTGGAACTTCCATATTGTTACAACGTTGTCCATCTCACTGGGCTCCTGTCCGTACTGTCCCTGCTGTGCTCATCTTTTCTCCTCTCTCATTCTCTCTTGCCACCCCTTTGATTGCCGTTCTTTTCTCCTTCTCCCTTTGTGCCTTCACTTCTTGCTCTCCCTTCTGTCTCTGTTATACTCCCTCTCTCTACTACAGGCTCTGTCTTGAGAGTCAAGACAGCTCCACCTGCATTATTATTTGTGTCCTCCTCTCCCCATCACAAGACATGCATTTTCTTTATTTATTTTATATCCATGGGGAATAAAACAAACTAGGTAGTAGCCTCTCTCTTACCTTGTTTGACATCTGTAGTTGAGGTGGGGCCATGCTCGGTCGGACAGGGGCACTGGCCCTCACACTTCACTGCCAGCTGCTTGCTGGTCAGGCAGGCTTGCTGCTCCAGTTTGCACTGAGAGAAGGAGCAGGAAGAGTCAGTGCAATAAGCACAATTCCACTCTGAGCACTCCGCAACTCACACCACCCAAACCATGTTCGATTCTTGGATGGCAAAAGAAACTCCAATCAATCCCCTGGGTAACAAGCATGTTCCCACCTGAGTGCAAAGCCCCACCAGGTTACAGGTGTGAGAGCAGGGAGTCGACTCACCACCTCCAGAATATGCATAACTAAGAAGGGGCCCAACAGAAATGTGCTCTTCTGAGTTTCATGTTTCCACTCTCCCCAGGGCTCTTTCCAAAAAGCAAGACCTCATGCATAGGGTCAATCCATTCCACTGATCTTGCAGCTACTTTTGTGTAACCTTTTCAAGCAAGCTCAAGTCCAGGACCAGAAGAGGTCTCAGCAGGGACCACCTTCTACCCAATCAGCAATATTTACTACACAGAACCAAATAGGCCAGATCATTCCAATCGACCTTGCTTTCTGTTATTTTATCCCTACTCTCAGGCTCTTGGTACTGAGCTCCCCGTGTAAGGTATGTTTCTTGCAGCCCTGCTAAATCAGGGTGCAGATGAGGGGATAGACTATACCCATTTAGAAATCTGTGAGGAAGCACATGCACTTTTCTGGCAGCTCTGAAAGCTGAGGATAAAGGCTTAACTGATACAGATTCCCATCTTCTAGTTACCAGATCTACAGGCAACAAGACGAGGTCAGCACAGCTTTCCCAAACGAGCTGTGATTCACTACTGAGCCATGCTGCCCTGTAAAGCTTTGGTGTACTGTACACAATGCACAGTATATCCACTGCTAATGTTACCACCACAGCAACGTGCAGAATCCAGCACCGAGTGATACCACGTCCCCAGCATGAGCTCATGTCACCCTTCCCAGTACTCCCCTCATGGACAACTGAGACAAACTCCTCAGTCACTTCTGTGCCTCAGCACCGAGCCCTGGGAGCGTGGCTAGGGAACTGTCGCAGATACAGCTGTGAACACTAATGCAGACCTGAGCTGCAGTACTATAGTTGGCCCTTCACTGGAAGCCATGAAGCACAACTGCTCCCCGGAGTTACCCCTTTGACACCCACCCTCCTCATCAGTATATAGGCCTTGTCCGCCCCACTCACCACAGAGTTGTAAGTGTGTCCATCAGAGCCGCAGACAGATGTAAGCTGGGTCATGTGACATGGTTTGCAAAAGCTTTCTTTGTTTCCATGGTGTTTCAGGGCAGGCTGCTTGATTCTATCCATGGGGGGCGGGGAGAGAGAGAGACAGAGAGATGGATAGGTGCTAGGCATGTTCACCCACACCTCCTCGCTTCCCAGCAGAACTTGCTCAAGGTTTCTGCTCCTTGGTTCCCCAAAGAAATCCGTTATTCTTATTATTCTGTGGTAAATTGTGTTCACTTTGCAGGCCCGCAGGCAGCTGTTCACCCGCCTGTCAAACTGGGGGGAGGGGAGGGAGGAAGGCCGCTGTAAGGGGAAGAATGGAAGTGATTTTTGGAGCAACGAATTTAGAACAGAAGCCCAAGTGATATTGGAGTTGATTGTCGTACCTGGGTCTCAAGACTGCGAAGGAAGGCAGGTGGGAGGTGGCTCTCCAGTCCCCAGGGAACAATTGGTACAAGAGCAGAGAGAACAAGGTGATTCTTAAAGGCCACAGAAAAACAAATGGGGGAGACACCAACATTATAGGGTGCAATGGCAATGGGCTCAGGTAGGGCCAGTCTGCCTGAGGGGCCTGGTGGTAATCAGTGTCCCATTAATGCTGTTCTGACTGCTGGACCTGGAACAAACCACCACCCCAAAGTACGATGTGAGGAGGGCTTTCTCCATTGCGAGCTGTTGGGATAATGAGGCCTACAACTTGACCTAATTGAAAGCTCAACTGTAAAAAGTGAGTAAAAGTTCATAAATTGTCACACTGACTAGTTATATACAATTGTTTAAAAAAAGATGTAAGAAGGAGCTGGGAAGAGTGCATTAATTTAAACAGGAAGAGATTTACTGATACCACTCAAGGGCAGTGTTAAGATTATCACTGGTAAACGAGGAGTAGAAGATGGAAATCAGTGAACTAAAATTGGAGTCAGGAAATTAGGCCTATTTAGGGTGACCAGATGTATAGATTTTATAGGGACAGTCCCGATTTTGGGGTTTTTTTCTTCTGTAGGCTCCTATTACCCCCCGTCCCAATTTTTCACACTTGCTGTCTGGTCACCCTAGGCCTATTAGTGGACAAAATGATGAGGATGGACTATCCTGCCCACCACTCCCTCTTTGGGGTCCTCAGAAAGAGACTTTGGGAGAGGGAGTGTCAAACTGGCTACTGTGATGCTGGATGGCTGAATGAAGAGAGGAGGGGAAGGAATGAGTTTCACCATCATGGCTGGCAGCCCCACCATCTCCTGGGACCCTAGACCGTCTTCATTCTAATCCTGAAAATTGTCCTGACCAGAGGGACCCAGATGACATCACCACGTCCATCGGCTTCAGCTGAACTCCGAATACAACCTGGGATGTTAGACTTTGTCACCCTCTACCGGTGTATGTTCTTTTCCTTCCTCACCATATTTCTTGCCTTTCCTATTCCTCTCCATTTTGCTTCTGTCTGTAAGAGTCTGGCTTAAATGGCCCACAGGGGACATTTTGCAACACTGCTGTCAGCCTGTGATCAGAAAGAGGCAGCTAAATGTAATGCCCTGAACAGCCCAATGCTGGTACAAATTTGCCAAGTCTCAGACTGGCTGATATGACCATGTACTGGGCCTGTGTTTCTGCAGCAGAGAGGTTGCAAGCAAGAGTCAATACCAGTGACAGAAACTTCATTTTCTATCCTTGCTAGTCTTTTCTCTACCTTTTTGTGTGTGTTTGTTTTGTTTTGTTTTGTCTTCTAGGAAACGGGATCAGACTGTAACAATAACAGAAACAACAGCTCCAGACCATCTGAATTAACTTCTCTTTTTCCAAAAAGGACAGTTATTACCATCTTTCATACAATCCTAAACACTGTCAAATAAGAGGTTTTTCCTTCTAAAAACCTCTTCAGCTACAGAGAAAGGGAACAAGGAATGATGATAAAATGAAAGCCTTAATCTTTACATTCCAAAGGTTTTAATTGTTTCTCCTTCTTTTTTGTGTCTTTAATAAAAGCTTACAGAATTTGTAATGGTTTGTTTGCCATGGAACCAATCAGGCTGAGGTCTTTGTGTACCAAACCCCAAACCTTGTTTAAAACTATTTAATATTGGGCAGTGACTGGGTTATGTTAACACCTTTGGGCCCATATATTCCATTTCAATTAATACAACAGGACATGTGACTCTGGGAGCTCCCTGCTTGCCAGTCTATGCCTGAAGCATTATTCTAGGCAAGGCCCAACACCTTTTTGTTTCCTATTTAGTTTGGAGGAGAAGGGTTTCTATTCCACTTCATGTGCTTTGCTGGCTATGGGGATCTTCCAGACATAGCACACAAATGCCAGTATTTTACTAGGCTATGTCTACACTTATTGCAGAGTACACACGCTGCATACCCCCTAGCACAGACATAAGTAGTAGTGTAAGTGGTAGGGCACTGCTTAGTGAGGAGAGTAAAAACACACAAAAACCATAGGGTATACATCCTACATGGCTCACTACACGCACCAGTGGTGCTTCCCTGTCTACACTGCTATGTTTAACAGCGTAGTGTCTCAATGACAGAGCCTTTCCCCATCACCGGGAAAAACCTCTGGTGGGTAGAGGCATCACGGAAAGATTCCGGCAGATCCCTGCTGCCACAGCCTTTCTCCTCTGCCTCCCTCCTGCCAGAGCCTTCCATTGAGGCATGTAGCTACATATTACAGTGTGGTCACAGCCTGCTTTTCGCTGTGGCACTTAGCTACACATACCCTACATGCTGCCGCCAGCGTAGACAAGGCCTTTGAGTGCTGTTGGTAACTATTTCTGTTATGGCGCCCAGGGCCCTTCAGGCATGCATTCATTGTTCTTAAGATCAAATCTTGGGGGAAGGGGAGATCACCTCTGAAGACACTTGGCACTAAGTGCCAAAATCATCTTTATTTATAACCCGTCTGTGGAGCTGCCCCACGCCCATTCACGGCATTGAGGAAAACAGGAGGGGTTCACAGCAAATCACCTCCAAGTTCCATCCTCCTAGAAAGGGGGAGGGCTGGTTCGCCTATGTTCCCACACCCTAATGGCCTGCCAAGGTCCCTCCAACTGGCATTGTTGTTTTGTCCCTGCTACTCCATGTTCCCATCCCTAGAGAGGGTTCTGTCTTTACCATTCAGGGCCCAAAACTGCAACAAGAACAGGCATATCCAGAATACACTGCCAGTTGAAAAAGACTCAGCCAGGAACTTTAGAGTGTGGGATACAAGGAGGTTCAGAACAAAAATGATGCTCAGTCTTTCCTGTCCAATAAAGCCCAGTGCTCTTAAAGCATTCCTGCTCTGTCCCCAGTACTGCTGCTTGAGGAAAGAATCTACCTGGCCACAAGTGGATAGAAAAATCCAGACCAAGTTTCACCTCTGTTGATTAAGAAAGTCTTTCCTAATGTCAGATTGTGCAGGCTCCCCGGGTCTGCCTGTCACACAGAAATAAAGATAGAAGAATGTGACTTGGATTTCTGTGTCCACTAAGAGCTGACCATGTGGATTCCAACAGCATCCAACCACCTGTCCATCACTCCCATTGAATGCCTGGCTTAGCAATAATGTGGCCTACTGGCGTCTAGCACTGTTAAAAGCGCTGGTAAACTGGGCCATACCACTTTCTCTTTTCCTCTCAGTCTGTTTGCAACGTATGTTTGTTATAGAGCTAGAGTTATTTATTTTTTAAAAGCTTTGATCTGTTTTTCTTATAAAACAAACAAACCAGATCAAAAAACATTCCCAGGCGCTCTGCATTTACAGTCAACTTCAGAATAATAAAACAGTGGGTGTTGGTGCAGCAGAATTAAAAAAAAACAAACAACACTGGTAAGAATTAGGAAACAAGAAAAAGTTCTCCCATAGGAGTCAAAAAGATTATTATAAAGAGCAGTGAATTCAAGAACTGATTTTAAATTAATGGACTAATACCATTTGCAGCATCTGTCCACGTCTGATCCTGCCAAAAATGATCACTAGAGTACATCTCTCTGCATGACCTCCTAACTATGACCTTACCCCTTTATAGCATTGTTTGCCAAGAGAGATTGTTCACATGTCACTATTTGTCCAGAGCATAGGAATTGGCACAACATGCAAGCATATCACCAGTCCTAATGGACATTTCTGGAATCCGTGGAAGAGAGACCGAGGGGAGGGAGGGGGAATGCCTCTGTATTCTCCAGTGCAATAAATTGTAACAAGGACAATCCCATTTCAGAAATCTTGCACAGACCCAAGACCCTCTCTTACCTGTGCTCTAACTTTTTGCGGCTAATACACATAGCCCTCTGGTAGCCCTGGGCAATGCAAACTTTGTGCCGGCTACACTTCACTTTCTGGCAGGGGTCCTTGGTTGTGTCCAAAGCTGAAGACAGAAAAAGAAAGTGAATAGCTAGTATACCAAACAGCCTTATCTCACTTACCAGCTCCGCTACAGTGGCTACGCACCCTAAATGAGGCAGGAGAGTCTCAATGAGGACTGCCTCAATGCAGGTCTTGTGTCTTAATATTCATTTTAGGAGGGCACACAACACGAGAGATGAACATCTGTAATAGCCAGTTTAAAGCTGGTACTTGCCATGCCTTAGAATCTGGATGTTATATGTTGCTGACTATTGGGAAAGGACTAGAGGACAGTGAAAAATGGGAACACCATGAACATTTCTCAAAAAGTTTAGCCATTTTTTTCCAATCAGAATTTGGATTTTTTTCTATCAGCTCTATACCTGGTCAAAAAGCAGAATGAAGTTTTTGCAAAATAATTTGTCCAGTTTTATGCACTGAAATTTCAATGAAACATTTTGTTGCAAAATCAAAATTTGTAAAATTTCAACCCAGTCTATACAGGATTTTGTGTTAAACAGATTTTATGGGCTTCTGTAAAAAGCCTTTTTCTCCAGAACAGAGTATGTTCTAGAGCATAGGGTTGTCCTGCACTCCTTTTTCAAAAGGGTAGCTCCTGCAACACTGTATTATCTGACTACAACGTGTACTGCAGTTTAAGAAAAGTGTAGTCAAGTGGTCTCAGCATAGGATTGGGAGCCATGAACAGTCCAAATTTTAAACCTTGCTCTACCGCAGACTCTCCAAATGATCTTTGTTAAGTCATTTCACATTTACTTTCGTGTCCTCCTTCAAATCCCTCTTTAAACTGTCCTTTGCTATGACGACAAAAGCTTTGACAATAGTTAGGCAGCTGTTCTCAGACTTCTGCCTATCATGCTGATCAATACTGTCTCATTGTTTTCTTGTATTCCCCCAACTGTCTGTCTGCATCTATCTGTTCGTTCTTGTCTTGTACTTGGATTGTAAATTCTTTGTGGCAGGGACCCACTTTTTGTTCTGTGTTTGTACAGTGCCTAGGGTGAGTTAACATTTAGAAGGTGCTAAGTATAACTAACAGCATAGAGAGACAGTGTCGACAAAACGACATGTATTTATTTGCTCACATTCTGAACTGCGAAAAATATCAGCTCACTGGGGTCCTATCTATAGAATAGCAAGAAGTCAGCTTGTCAAGAACAGCATTAGTCACTGATGAGCTGCTTTATTGCTGGGGCAGCACTCAGAGGGATTCAGCTTGAGTCACCGCAGCCCCATGCTCAGGCAGATTAAAGACCAGGAGCCTGACCTTTCCAAATCAGGACGTGATGGATAACACAATAAAAGCTAACTAAGCACAAAACCACAAACTCGTTGATGTCTGTTACAGACCAAACAAATCTAGTAGGGGATGGAATGACCAGCTCCTTATGCACCTAACTATAATGTGTAGGAAAAATTTCTGCATGATTTCAACTGAGTGACATACGCTGGAGATCTCATGCTAACAGTACTAAAACATTCTTGGTATTTTTAAATATTACAGACGACAATTTCCTAACTCAAAAGGTGTTGCAACCAACACGGGGAATTCTATATTAGATCTCGTCTTCACAGATAAAGAGGACCTTATCACAGAATTAGATACAAGTGATCTAAGTGTAGCTTAGATACAAGTGATCATGACTTGATCACATTTATAATGTGCAAACAGAATAATGTCCAGACCAGTATTTATATACTTCATGCTTTAAAGGGGCCAATTTTACAAAGCTGAAAATGATTTTGCACCAAATCAGCTAGGGAAAAGAATTTAATCAGATAATGTGAATGATCATTGGGAATTGTTTAAGGATGCTTTACTAGATGCTGAAAAATCCACTATCGAGGAAGAAGGCCATATTGGTTCAAAAAACAACTTGGTTTAGAAGGGTAGAGACGGCAGCTACAAAAATTAAAAAATAATATATAACAAAGGGTAATTTGGTATCAATAAATATAAATCAAAAGCTAGGAGTTGTAGAAAACTGATAAGGAAAGCAAAAGGTCACAAAGCAAAATCTGTGGCCAGCAGAGTTAAGGAGAATAAGAAGTTTATATAAGTATATTAGAAACAAAAATAATTTTAACAGTGGTCAATTACTAGATGGAAATGGTAGTATTATCAATAACAATGCAGATAGGCAGAAGTGTTCAATAAATATTACTGTTCTGTATTTGGGGAAAAACAGATGACACAGAAACCATGATAACTCTCTTTCTATTCCACTAGCATCTTAGGAGAATGTTAAATAGCAGCTACTAAATTTAAACATTTTAAAATCAGCAGGTCCAGATAACTTGCATTCAAGAGTTTTAAAAGAGCTGGCTCAGGAGCTCACTGGACCATTAATGTTGATTTTCAATAAGGTTTGTAACAGTGGGGAATTCCAAAAGACTGGAAGAAAGCTAAAGTTGTGCCAACACTTAAAAAGGGTAAATGGGATGACCTGTGTAATTATAGGCCTGTCAGTCTGACATCATTCCTGGGCAAGATAATGGAGTGGCTGATATGGGACACAATTAGTAAAGAATTAAAGAAGGGTAATATAATTAATGCCCTTAACCTGGGTTTATGGAAAATAGATCCCATCAAACTAACTAGATTTTTTTTATTAGATTATAAATTTGTCTGATAAATGTAATAATGTTGATATATACTTGGACTTCTGTAAGGCATTTGACTAGACACTGCACAACATTTTGATTTTAGTTTTTTAATCATATAAAATTAACATAGCACACATTAAATGGATTAAAAGCTGGCTAACTGACAGGTATCAAAATATAACTGTAAACAGGGAATCATCATTGGGGGGAGAGGTTAGTGCAGTTCCCCCAAGGATCTGTTCTTGGACCTATGCTATTTTACATTTTTATCAGTGACCTGGGACATAAAATCATCACTGATAAAGTTTGCAGATGACACAAAAGTTGTGGGATTGGTAAATAATGAAGAGGCCAGTTAACTGACAAAGTGATTGGAATTTCTTGGTAAGCTGGGTGCAAACAATGTGTGTTTTAATACAGCTAAATGTAAATGTATACAACTAGGAACAAAGAATGTAGGCCATACTTACAGGATGGGGGACTCTAACTAGGGAAGCAGGGACTCTGAAAAAGATTGGGGGTTGTGGTGGATAATCAGCTCAACATGGGCTCTCAGTGTGACCCTGTGGCAAAAGGCACTAATGGGATCCTTGGATGCATAAACATCCAAACTGAATAGGAGTGGAGAGGTTATTTTACCTCTGTATTTGGCACTTGGGCTAGTGCTGTTGCAATATTATATCTAGTTCTGGTGTCCGCAATTCCAGAAGGACGTTGATAAATTGGAGAAGGCTCAGAGAGGAGCCATGAGAATGATTAAAGGATTAGAATACATGTCTTACAGTGACAGACTGGAGGGGCTCTATTTATTTGAACAAAAAGAGAAGGGTAAGGGGTGACTTGATGACAGTCTATAAGTACCTAAATGGAGAACAAATATTTGATCATGGGCTCTTCAATCTAGCAGAGAAACGTGTAACACGATCCAATGGCTGGAAGTTGAAGCTCGACAAATTCAGACTGGAAATAAGGTATACATTGTTAACAGTGATGGCAATCAACCACTGGAACAATTTACCAAGGGTCACGGTGGATTCTCCATCATTGGAGATTTTTAAATCAGCAATCTATGTTTTTCTAAAAGATCTGCTCTAGGAGTTGTTTTCGGGAAGTTCTGTGGCCTGTGTTATACAGGAAGTGAGACCAGAGGATCACAGCAGTGGCCTTGGAATCTATGAATCTATAAATGAGGTAAAACTAATTTCTGCCATGCTTCTTCTGTTCCTCCAGTTTGATAAAACTGCACTTTGGGGGCCAGTTCAAGCACTGCAAAGAAACAAGCATAAGATTTTTTAATGCTTCACATGCTGGGTCTCAGATGTTGTCCAACCCTCCGTGAACACAATCTCCTACTGCCCAGAGAACCTCCTCATGGACAGATGACCAGATGCAGCAGGCAGCACTGGCTGCTACTAGAGCTGCTATCAAACTGCTCCTGACGCCAACACATGCCTGGTGTTTCACAGCCCTTCACAAGTGAGTGTAGACGATGTTGCATAATAGCACACAGCAGACCCAGCCCTGGCTGAAGGGAAATCCAGCATTAGGCACAGCAACGGGGCAACAGTACACGTCTAGCAGGATGGGCCAGTATCCTGCAGCCAATACAAGGATCATGCCCAAATGGGAACAATATTCAGGTGCCTGTTAGGAGTGCAGTAAAACTGTGCAGAGGGGTTGAGGACAGGAGGATCAATGCTCAGAGAATATCATGATTTATTTAAAGGGCAGTGGATGCCTCATAGCAAATCCTGAAATACATCCTATTCTGATTCAGTTTAGCCTACTTGTCACATTTCCTGAGTGGGTTTCTTCATTCATTTGTATGATTAGTGATAGCTTCATAAAGATAGGATCATTGCTTCTTCAAGTACAGTCTCCCTGAACCTGAAACAAGAATCGTCCATGACTTCACAACCCTAACCTGTTTCCAGAGCAATTCATTGTGGAGTCAAAATAAAGAGCCTGACTTCAACTGGAGAATCAGCAACAGCAGATGAAAACAAAACAACAATGCCTAGCATTTATGTAGCGTCTTTACAAAAGTTGCCAAGGGAGATCATTTAACTCTACACTGACGTATAGTAAACACAGGGCTGGATCACAACTGCAGCAGCACGCAGCATCCCTACCCAAAACTTCAGCATCCAAGTGAAAAACACTGTAACATGCTGAATCTGCAGGGAAAATGCAGGCGGAATTTACTCAAGCTGGAATTTAGCCAGGACATGGACTTTTACTAAAGTGGAATGAGATCTTTAATGACCACAGTGGTCAAGACCTCAGTTTAAATCTCATCCAAGAGAGGACACCTCCATTGTCCCTTCACTGGCTGCTGGGGCTCAGAAGGAAGAGCCGCACCCACTGAATTGGCAGCTCCACTTGCTGGGTTTCCTCGGGGATACAAAAGTTCTTTTTCAACACAAGAATCAAGTAACTAGTGCAGAACATGTCCCAGAAAGGGCTTCAGTTCAGAGCCACAGGACTTTCTATAAGGACCTTTCAAGGAAAAGTCAGCAGCTCCTTAATAAGTGAACACAACCAAGAAATAAAGTTACCTTCATCAACTGGCTGATTATCTTCCCAGCTCTTGATATAGTCATCCTAGTGAAGGAAGAGAGAGAACAGCTTAGTCAACAGAACATGCAAAATATCAAAATCCAAATGCTCAGAACGATGAGCCTGATCAATGCTTAGAGGTAACACTGGCCCGGGGGTGTAACAATGATGCCTTCCTCAAGCCTGGCACTCTAGCAGAGGGCCACACATATGGTTACAAAGACAATGCAAAGATTCATATTGTGTTTGTGTATTCTTTGTGTTCTGCATTGCTGGTGAGGGGAATTTGGTCCTCTTGGAAACAGAAAGGCCTAGTCCTCTCTCTCTCTCATACACACACACACACACAAACCTAACTCTGCTAACATTACTGACCTGTAACATACAAAACCTTGTTTGCCTCACACGTACAGAACTTGGCAGATCCATTGCTCAGGAGTGAGATTTTCATATATTTCAGTATCCAGCCTGCTCACAGAAGAGCGCAGATGGGCAATGCAGAGGGATGGCAGGATGTGCATGCTTGTGCCCTCACACCAAAGTCCAGCTGCTAAATCTAATTCCAGGATTGCACTTGCCTTCGCCATTGGTGTGTTCATTTAATGGCAAACCCCACAAATAGGAAAACTGAAGAACATAAATCCTTGCCTCACTGCAGAGAGGTGCAAATCTTGCTCCAGCACATGGGAGGAAGAAGCAGTCTGATGCCCTAACCTCAAACTGAGGTTAACAGTCTCCAAGGCATCTGTGAAGACCTGCAGGGTACCTGCATTTTCTCAATTCACCTGGTGCATTTACACAAACATATTCAACAGGGGGAGTCTATAGTTTAGAATGTCAGGGACTTACTGCCCAAACCTCCTTCGTGCAGGGACCATCATACACTTATGGTAATACATTGCTTGCTGCCCCAGCATCATTGCACTGTAAAGGGCCATCGGGTCATGGCTTGGAAGTGGCAGGAAAAGTTATCTGCATCTCAGATGCTGGCATAGCTGTTAGAATGTCAGCTTGCTGCTTGGCTGGATCCTATCCTGTTTCTTAAGGTGCTGGACAAGTTACAATTCTTGGGAATTAAAAACACAAGTCCTTTGTCTCTGATTCCCTCATCCTGAAAAGTGATTGATCATTTGTGAAGGCTCAGCACTTGAGGTCCCTCACTGCTTCTCCATGCTCCCCAACCCATCCATGACAGTGGCCTTTGTCCACACCAAGCAAATGTGCAGTAGAATCTTTCCACAGATTTCCAGGGAAAAGCAGCACTACTATTAAAGTGAGGAAGTGGAGAATAAAGGATAAAAGTCAGATGTCCAATAAAAATAAGAAAATTAAAGGAATAATACCACATCCAATGGGTCTAAAGTTCATGTTTTGTGTAGGTGGGGGGGTGAAACTGAGGTGCAGAGCGATCAAGTAACTTGCCTAGTGACAGACAGCAAGTCAGAAGATCTAGGAATAGAACCCCCAGGAGTCCTGACCAGGGGCACTGCCTGGGGTCTCAAGAGGGAGGGTGGGGATGAGCCTTACCAGATGTGATCCTGAGCCTCAAAGTTAAATTGCTGGGCAGGATGGATGCTTTTCTGTGCCAACCCCCTAATCAGCACCAGTGCCTTCTGGTGGCCTGACTTGCCCTTCACTCTGGCCAGACACCAGGGACTGAGCTAGCATGGCCCTGCCTCGCACCACTTCAGGCATTACTAGGAAGTTCCGGCAGAGTTCAGGCTCCTGGTGGGACCTGCATAGGTTGCACAGTAAAAAAAAGGCCTAGCAGTGGCCACGCTGTTGCCCAGGCCACCACCACCCTTCCTGGGACCAGCACCCTTAGAGCCAGCTCCTTGGTATCCCTCTCCCACACAGGTAGTGTATGGGGAGCCCCAGAGAGCAGGGCCGGCTTTAGGGTGATTCCCCCGAATCGGGCCCCGCGCCCTAAAGAAGAGCGCCTAACTTAGGTGCCTTTTTAATTTTTACTCACCTGGCGGCAGGTCCTTCACTCGCTCCAGCTCTTCGGCAGCATATCCTTCAGTGTCGTGGAAACCCCGGAGCGAGCAAAAGACCTGCCACCAAAGTGCCACCAAAGACCCGGACCGCCGCCGGGTATTCAAATTGGGCCCCGCACTTCCTAAAGCCGGCCCTGCTGGAGAGACAGTGCCATTCCTGACTGCTGGCAGCAGTAGCAGCCCAAGTTCCTAGCCGCTGCCATCTCTGTGGGCAGGGGGCAAAGACCTGCTGGCTCAGTACCGCACTTCCTCTGAGGCCTCAGCAGTACTACCAGCTGGGGGACAACATTTTACCTAATGTGTCAGGACTGGAGAGGCTTTGCCCCTCTCTATCCCCCGCCTTGTGGTGCCCCTTATCCTGACTTGCAGTCCTCTGCTCTAACCACACTTCCTCCCCCTGCGGTGCAAAGGTTAAACCTCTCAACCCTTCCTTTGTTTGTTGATTGTCTCCAGATTTGGAAAGTTACCAACAATTAACAGCCCCACCACAACCACTGGAGCTATTCTCTTGTAACAGGGTAGTCAATAGGTGGACCATGGGCCAAATCCAGATCCCCAGCTGCTTTTGAAAAGACCTCAAAAATCTTTTTATTTATTATCATTGTTATTGTTTTTGTATTATTTTCCCTGGAGCCTGGACCTTGACTATACCTTGACCAAGAAATGTGGACCTTGACAAAAAGTAGTTGATTACCCCAGCCTCTAATATGTTATTTACACAGAATCAAACGCAGAGAATACAAACAAAAATGCGAGGGAAGGGAGGGTTTAACACTAAATGAATCCAGGCCCTGGAAGAGCGTACAGGTGTGCATCTCATTTGCAATGTCAGCCCTGGAATGGGTTTTTCCTTGCAGGTCTCTTTTCTTGCCAACCATGAACGAACATTCTTGTAAGACTCTCTGAAGTGCCCTGATGGCCTGTGTTAATTTATAGCAGATCACACACTCCACACCCTTTGAACAACAGTGATGTCTGCCCCCTTCAGTAAGGAAATTCAGCCTCTGGCACTAGGGGCTCACTACCATGTAGAATGCTGTTCCTTGAACTGTCTAGGCTTATTACATTATTAACTCTTTGAGGCAGGAATAGGGTCTTCCTAGACTTTTATACAGTGCTGAGCACTGTCGATGCTTAACATGTAACAACAATCCTCTCTGATAGACGCTGGTTCAATTCCATCAACAGTGCCCTCTATCTTGTGGTGATGATTACATATACAGTTTCTCAAGATGAAATTCACCCTGCGCAGAGGCTCAGCACCAGGCTCGTGCATCATTTCATTTCCACTTAAGTGGTCCTCTGCCTGGAGGTCAATATGAATATGTGCCTATGTATAGGCACACTCACATATACGCACGCAACCACATACATAGAGCCCTGTGCAGATACAAAATTTGGATCCGCATCCATCCATGAGCCACAAAAATGGTCCAGATATCCGCAGACACACACTCATCCTGGCCATACTTCATGCAGCGTGCAGCTGTACAAATCAACTCAAAATATTCTCCTGATAAACTAAAACTAGAGGGAGGGAGCTGGGGTGGAGAACACAGGGAACATGACACAGATGCCCTGTAAAGATTAAATGAAACCAGATTCAAAAATTGATACTAACCTCCACCTCCTGGGAATTCAGCCCACAGCAGAAGAGTAGGTGAAAAAACAAAAGGAGAGAGAAAAGAGAACACACATGAAATATACTGACACTGCCAGAGCTCAGGCTGCAAGAAAGGGCTGGGTTTGTGTTCACACAGACAGTATTTCTTTGTTTAAATTCCTTGAAATGTCATAATTCATTTCCTCCAAGTGATGTGTTTTTATAAAGACTCCCCCAATGCATCTTTTCTTGCTTTCCTAATTTGCATTTATTAAATCGTACTTCTGTCACATTGGCAACAATGGAATTTGATTGCAAGGAACTAAAATGAAGGCAAAGGCTGATAATCCAGGCTTTATGCAAGAGGCAGCACTGCTCCCAACACTTCTTGGTTAGCCCTGGGACAGAAACAATGATGTTTCAGCAGAAAGGATATAATGTTTCATACAGCAGAGTTCACAGTAATACAAGTACCTTTCTATTGTTTTGCAGTCTCTCTGCAATAAAATAATGTTAAACAACAAAAAAATATGGCATATTTGCAGGCAATGAAATCCTGACTGCTCTCCTGTTATGAAAGCTCCCTTCTCATACACCCAGGAAGGGACATTTTAGTGCATAGGGGAGAGGGTCGGTATCATTAGGAGGCTTGGCAGTGACCAATATTCTATTGCAAGAGAATTCTTTACTGATTAAACCAAATAAGTGCTGTCACAGGATGTTATTTGGCTCCTGGTAAAATGGATGTCCCTGTACCTTTGGTCCCAGCTGTTCTCTTTAGCGCACCAACCACAGCTCCAATGTTAATCTTCCATTCTGACATGTCCAAGAGCCCTGGGGGCTGATATCAGCCATACCACATGTCCTATCAGCAGCTGCAACTTAGCTCAGGAGAAGAGCTGGCTCCTATGCAGGCTGCACATTTATCCCAAATGGGAAGAAAGCCAAGAGAAGTCCTGTATTTCTACAAAATGGACTTGGGGGATGCCACCCTCTTGTAGAGCCTCCAAGCAAGGGGCTGATGCTAGAGAAGCTCTTGCTAATGCACTTGGACAGGGCTGAGGAAAACGAGGCTGTGATAAGACATGGGATCCTATGCAACTCCAGCCTTTGAAGGTCACAGATTGGTAACAACATATTTTCTAGATGCAACTATCTGCCAGCAATTGGTAAGGGAGTGATTAGGTATAGGTCTTTAGCTCAGCCCGTCTCTGGGACACGCACATCCCTAATGAATCACGAACCCACCATACTGGGACATCACATAGGGACTTCCTGAGCTGCCCTGCTGTTGTATGATACAGTTGGGTCCTTTAAGAATATTGCAGCTGTCAGGAGCATGCTGTCCCCCAGGGTTTCTCATTACTGCTTCAAAGCCCAGATCCAGGGCTTTTGCCTGCCAACCCACAGTCACCCACACAGTCTCCAAGTGTTTCACTGCCTCATACATGGTGCTCCTTTAAATGACTAGCTGTCTGATAGAGTCAGCCCTGCTATTTCCTCCGTCCCTTGGTCGCTTGCAGAGACTAATATATTGTGGTCAGACCTGGCAGAACCCAGTATCAAATTCAGGAGCTACACGAGTCAACTCCATGCGGTGCAAGGCCATCAAATACCTGCACTACATACCTTCAAAATTGTTTTGTTTTTTTTAATCCTTGTTCCCTCCAGCCATTCTGCTAGGAAAATATTTGCTTCTTAACACTGGCTTCATTTTCTCTCTCAATAATTTAAATGAGACTACTAGAGTGACCTCTGTGTCTGTAAACAAAACACACACACATGCACATTCACACACACGTGTTGCTATAATTGAACACACACACACACACACACACACAGATATGCAGGCACTATCTTTTCCTTGTCTTGCTAAAAAGACCCAGGCTGTTTGTTCTGATAGCTCAGACAATCCACAGTTTCTCAGTCCAGAACCCCAACCTTTCTGGATAACTGAACTTTATTTTCTGAAAGGTTCAAAAAGGAGCAAACAAAAAAGGATCCTTTAAGGGAAATCAGCATGGGCACAGGGGTCTCAGGCTGTGTCCCAAATCCAGTAAGGCTTTTAAATAGCACTATATCTGTCTAATGAGAATAGCAGCAGGCATATGATTATAGGACACCTCCTAACAGGAAACCTGCCCCTTTGTTCAGTCTCTAAAAGAACCATCCATCTCTCCATTTTCCTGCTTAAGGGACTCTCTTCCAAGCCTGCAAGCAACTCTTCAATGACTCTTCTTCTTCCTTTCCCAGTGTTTTTTTTATCTTCCTTGCCAAGCCTCAAACCACTTCCTCCTCCTCCTCCTGATGCTGGCAGGTTTCCGCACAGCTGGAGCCTTGGACTAAGAGAGTTGGATTGATGCAGCCATGCTGCGATAGGCTCAAAGGCATCGTGTGTCTCATCTGCCAACGGTGCTCTTTGTGGGGATGGCAATACAGAGCAGAGGCAGGACAAAACCAATGTCTTTTCTACTGAACACACTCAGGACTTCCAACCCTTTCCACTCCCACTGTGAGGATATTCAATGACCCCAATCCGCCAAGCACACAAAGCACAACAAACAGTGCCCCTCTCACCAAAGGAAAAGGCACATTATCAGACATGGCACACTGCCACCCTGCAGGAGCTCTGCCAAGCTAGCAAATGGACTTCTTTGAGAAGCTGGTGGCTTGCTGCACTGTGGAGCCAGCCACCCTCTCAGGGTCACTCGCTGAGGTGGGACTGGAAGTGGGTCTAGGAAAGGCTGAATCAGTAGGAGCCTTTTTGGAAAGATAGTGTGTCTCTGAGCCAGTATTGATCAGTGCCCTGCACTGGCACAGGAAGGCAAAAGGATGCAGTCAAGGGCAGGTTGAGTGCCATCTGCAGCAGAGCAAGGGCTGCAGTGCTGCCAGGGTGACATGCTGCAGAGGCCAGCTTCATGGCTGCTGTGACAGTGCAGCATGTTATCATGGGGGAGATATGGGATAAGCCCTCTCAAAGCACCCTCTGTATCACCACCAACCGTGGGAAGACACCACAGATGTAAGATAACCAGGGCACAGGCCCAGAAAGAATTCAACTGCTGCATGCAGCCTGACACAAAGAAACACTTTCCTATATTGGGGGAGGGAGCATCACCATCCTCTGAAGCATCAGGCATTGGCTTCTGCCAGAGAATGGGGATGGGCCTTGATGGGCCAGTAGTCTGTATGCATGCGTAATAAACTAATCAATGGTGGTTCATTAACACCCCACGCACACCTTCTGGTAATTGTTCTGTACCAGGCTCATTAGTAAATTGTCAGAAAGAGAAAATGGATAACTCATGATTTAATAGCAGAGAAGGGAAAAGAGCCCTCACCCAGCTAGATGGGGTGAGCTAGAGAAAGGGAAGGGAGAACTCACTGTCAGCTGGATAGGATGGGAAGGAATGGTCACTCTCTAGTGCCTGAAAAGGGAGAGGAGGGAGAGCCCTGAAGTATCCCTGAGGCTGGCACTGTTGAGGGACAAGAACTTTTCCCTGTGAACATTAAACAACAAACACAGACGTGTCCAGTGCATCTCACAGCTCCCTGCACTTAAACCCATTTTACACAGGTGTAATTTTACATGTGGATTTCAGTGGAGTTGGTCCCAATTTATTCCAACACACAAGAGAAGAATCTGGGCTCTTGACCACTTTCCTCTCCTCTCTCCCCCCCTGTATAGCCTCCACCTACTTTCTGTGCCTCCATACAATCCAGACAGTGTTGATGCCAGTGTCTTCTCCTCTTCAGCTCCAGCTGTTGAGCATGGCCTCCTGCAATTCCACCTGCCCTTGACTCTCCTTCATCTGGATGTGAAATCCTGCATCTAATGTCTCTCTCCCCTACCTCAGAATCTCTCTCTCCTTTTCTATTGGCAATTATGCCTCTCTGCAGCTTTGTTATTCAACTCTGCAGAGAGCTTTCGGAAGCATTCTGCATGGAAGATGCTATACACAATAAAGCAATAATGTATTATGTGCACATTGGAAAGTCCCCAAAACCAAGTCTCTTTCCAATACCATCACTAAGCTCATGGCTGCAGGGGATTTAATCAGTCCCTGCCTAGTTCCTGTGGAGGTTTATTTTCAGATTGTACAAAATTATTTAAATAAAACCTGTGAGCCAGCACGTTTGTTTGTGCCACATTCTATGGTTGGGAATGTGTGTGTGTGTGTGGGGGGGGGGGATTATTGACAGTGTTCACTCGAGACAGCAGCTCCCTCAGGAGCTGAAAGCACAGAATAGAGACTGCCTCATCTTGTGCTACAGAAGGGAAGTTTGGCATCAGAACAAAGGCTTGGAGAGGATGCTGGGAATGCTCGCTGCCTCCTCCAATATGGAAGCCTCACATTCAGGACCTCAGAAGAGTTAAAAAATATATATATTTCTACACAGGGCAAAATTTTAAATAAAGCCCCTTGATTTGTTAGTACATTGCAAAACATCAAATATTTCTAATGCTCCCCTACTGTAAACAAAAAGTTCAAGAAAACAATGTCCCATTTCAGTGAGTGGGGAGCAAAATACTTCATCACAATGAGAGCTAGAGGAGAAGAGAGGAAATAAAAACAGAAAAGTAGAGAAGATAAATGGTGAATGGGAGACGACCAGAAGAGAGGAGAGAAATAAACAGAATAAGATATTCCCTCAGTGGGTGTGGGTTCTCTCTTGCCAGTAGATCTATCACATCCTAAGTCATGCCCAGGGCAACACAGATATTGTTGTAAATGTATGTATCAGCAATGACCTCACATCCAGCTGTGTGCATTTGGCACATCACAGCTGCCATTTATGTACGCTAGCTTCCAGAGGCAGACAGACTTTGTAGGGGCACAGGCCAATTATCTACATGTGTTAGACATAGAAAGATGGAAACAGAAAGAAATTCACTCATTATCCCTCACTGCCCCAGTATTTGTCCTCACTCCACAAGGGCAGGTGGAGCGATATCCCTTCAGTAGCTGTTTTGCTGGGCATTTTCTTGGTGACGCTGGTCAGAGTAGAAACAACTGTCACACATCCAACTTGGGATAACTGATGAACTAAAAGAGCCTGCTGACCTTTGAGAACGTGGGGCAAGTAGCCATTAGCTTCCTCTACTTGAATTTCCCTTTACAGGGATGTCAGAGAGTGAGCTCAGACAAGAAGCTCTGACCTTGAGTTTCTTGAGGGTGGAAGCTAATGGCCACATCACAGACACTGTTGGGGGATCCCTTTTCTTAGGAGTGCAGCAAGTTTTTTTTAGACAATCCCTACACCCCCTCAGCACAGAATGGCTGACTAATGCCTACACTGTCCAGTATCACTGAGGAGCTGTCCAGCTAGGCACCTCCTGAAGAGGCACAGAACTGGGACAGAATGGGAAGAGATTATAAGAACGGCCGTACTGGGTCAGACCAAAGGTCCATCTAGCCCAGTATCCTGTCTACTGATAGTGGCCAATGCCAGGTGCTCCAGAGGGAGTGAACCTAACAGGTAATGATCAAGTGATCTCTCTCCTGCCATCCATCTCCATCCTCTGACAAACAGAGGCTAGGGACACTGGACAGACTTTGGAAGGGGTGTTTGGAGCCACTTTTCCTAGCTCAGAAGAGTGCAGGATGGGCAGCAAAAAGGGGGAATGTTTTCCAGCAGATACCAATAGATGTTGTTAATTGCAACAACCCATATGCTCCCCAGGGATGTATCGTAGTATGCAGACCAGGTGACAGAGTGAGCCAGTGCTGCAGTATCACATTGAAGCAGCTATTTGCTTGCATCCATTTCATTTCGTATTATTGATCCGAGATCAGCTCTATCCCTGCTACTTCTTCTGGCAGCTAAGCTGTCTAGTGCCAGTGGTAAAGTGCATTCAGTAGTTCAGAGCTCTGTGTCATTTATCAGACCACAAGCCATCTTGTGTGGTGATGGATTCTAAATAGCCTGATTGCATTTCCTAAGTAGATTCCTGCCTTTCCTTTCAAATAGTCTTAAAAGTTCTGCCACTTCGGTGCCAGAACATGCATTTATTATACACCGAGTAGAGTCCTCTTAACAACCAGACATGGTGCCACCACAGCACGGAGCCAGGATCGATAATGGTCTTTCACCACCTAGTCACTGGTTCAAATCCAGTCCAAGTCAGTAGTGACCAGCTGCCAGACTACATGTCCTTTGTGAAAGGGTCATGGATTCCAGTGCAGTTTCTGATTCACAGTCCTCCATGTCTTAAAGTGGTAGCTTCTGCAGAGCGATGGAAACTGAACTATCCTCTCACTCTATGCAGTGGTGCCTGCCACTCAGGGCTGAAGCACATTAGCAAGGCAGCATGTGGAACCTTGCTCTGCTGCTCTCCCTGTTCCATGGAAGAACAGAAGATTTCAGTCTCCTGTGGCTGTCAAGCCAGGACCTTTCACCAGCATGTCTGTTCAACAGAGCTATGCTGGTTACAGCACAGGGAAGGGACAGGGGTCTGGGGGTTATCACCACCCTCCAATTTCATGCTCTTCCCATGATGGAAATAAAGGATGAAAATCAAAACTATCAAATGTTTAAAAGAAGAAGCTTGCTGGGCCACGAGTCCTTTTTCCTGTCAGCTGCTCCTGTCCTTTTCTGGAACAAGACCCAGGCAACACTCACTCACCTGGCTTCATTTAACACACTCCTATCTGCTGGGCCTTGTTGAGGGAAGTGCAGTTTTGGTTTAGACTTTGGAAAAAGTAACAATCTGTCTTGACTTGTGGGCACCCACCTAAAATAGCTCTCCTCCATCCCACCCCCAGGAGGACCCTTTTCTAACCCTTCCCTTCCTGCCTACAGAGAGTGACTCGGGGCTTCTTTCCAGTCCCCAGTCTGCTAGATATTCCTTGACTTGGTGTAATGGAAATCACAGTGGGTTCTGCCACACACGCCTCTCCAGATCAAATTGCAGTTTCCATTATTACCTTTTTAAATTAAGTAAATGCCATCTTCTTAGGATTCTTTGCATTTCATATGACACTTAGCAGCAGCTTCCAAGAACAGCAAAGACTGACAGTTAGAGAAGAGACACACAGAAAAGAGGCTTCTTAGAACCTCATTTTTAATCCTGAAAAGATTTTTTTTTAGCAATTACTCAGACAGTAATTTAGCAATTACTCAGACAGTGATATCTGTAGATGCAAAGGAGACTGGCTTGCTTGTCCATATTGATTGGTCTAGGTGTGAACAAGTACATTGTTTTCCCAGCCCTCTTCTGCTTTATCTACACCCTTTTCAGTGGCTCCGACTGTCGAGGCACTACTTGGGGCTTCAAAGGACCAGGGTGGAGTGGGGTGCATCTAAACTAAATCTAACTAAACAGCAGTTCTGCAGCCAACAAAGAACAGGGACAGAGTGAGCTTTACCAGATCTGCCATGAAGTTGAATTGCTCCGTGAGGTTGCTGCTTTTCTGTGCCAATTACCCACTCAGTGTTAGCGCCCCCTAGTGGCCAGGATGGGCCCTTCACTCCAGCCGGATGCCTGGGACTGAGCCTGCCTTGCCCATGAGTTACTAGGAATGGTGGTGGACTTTGGGCACCTGAGTGGCGCCTGCACAGCCTGTGCAGTTTAAAAGGCCTAAGAGTGGCAATGCTGTTGTCAGGCTACCACCATTTCTCCCCAGAACCAGCATCCTCAGAGCCACTTCCTTGGTATTCCCCACTCATACAGAGCCAGCTCCTCAGCACCCTCCTCCCCTGCAGGCAGCACGTGGAGCCCAGAAGAGGCAGCACCACCCCTGCCAGCCAGCAGTAGTTGCAGCCCAGCTCCTCTGCTGCTGCCATTCTCTATGGACATGAGGAGAAGACCCACTGGCTTGGCACCACACTGCCTCTGAGGCTGCAGCAGCAGCACTACCAGATGAGGGACAAATTTTTACCAAATGTATTGGGAGCTGGAGGGAATGCAAAGGGGGTTTTGCCCCTCTCTGCTCACACATTCTGGCACTCCTGCTACTGTATTTCTGCTCTTCTTCTCACTAACATTGCAGCCCCTCATCCAGGACAATTACCCCTTGACGTAGCCTAATATAGATAGACAAGGACACAATGCAACATAATTGGCCTCCCTGGAGCACTAGTAGGCTCTGGTTATATAACATCCTCAGGGGAGTGGGGGAGGCAGGCATTCCCAGGACTGCCAGAACTCGCATAGTAGCTGTTGCTACAGGCTTCCTTGCTTTCAAAATTCCCAAGATTGGTATGCTGCTGGCAGTTCAACCTTTTCCCCCATTTCAGCTTGCAAACCAAAGTTGTGCCAGTGTAGATCACAGAGAAACACACCCACTGTCGGTACCAAGCTCTCACGTACAACACCTGACATTTCTACAGCACCTTTCATCCCAAAGGACCTTAAAGTGCTTCACAGACTCCATGCAAAGAGATCACTTTACCCACCACTTAAACGCAGCCTCCACTCAGGTGGAAACATGCCAGGCAGACTGCATCAGCAGCAATGCACAAATGTTTATGGTTTTAGCTGCTTCTCTTCTGATATCAGGAGACTGGAGGAGGGGGGTCGAAATGGAATAACAAAACCCCCTCCAGTCTAGGCACCCTGCCCTACAGAGGGAGTCTAAGAACAGGTTAGTAGAACTTACGTTATAAACCACCATTATTCTCTTTAAAAGGAAGGTTGGGCTTTTCTAAAAAAATCCCTTTTTTATCTGCAGTTCTAAGGAGGTGAAACGCAACTATGCAGAAGAGAAGGAACCTCAACCTGTCCTGTCAGGATAAACGGTCTAGATCTAGACTGCAACATTTAGACTTAAGATTAAATCAAAGATTTATTTATTGTGGTGCTGACTAGGACTGCAGAGAAATCAGCTGCTGCATTGTGTTAGTAAAGAATAGCTCTGTGTTGATAGACTGCTGGTCAGTCACAAGCAGAGACATGCCTTTGATGTACTCATTTCTCAGGTTATCAACTTGAAACAAACATTTCAACATTCAAATCTGCTGTCCCCACTATTGCTGGCATCCACGAGATTGAAGAAAACAAAACACCGCAGGGGAGACAAAGAAGGGTAGCTACAAAGCAGAATGCCCTGGAGTTTGCTCAGCTCCCTTCCCTCTCACCTTTGCAAGGGGGGAACTGCCCGGTTGTTGCTCTCAATTGTCAGTTACTTGCTGGACACTCTAAGAAACTCAGAAATGCAAGGAGAAATATTTCACAAATAATTATGTAATTGACACAGATGAAGAGCCTATAAAGTCCAACGCTTGGTCTGACTGAATGGGAGTCTTGGGGTACTCAAAAGTCTTCAGTGGTGCTTAGCATTACAGTAAGTCATGGATTCTGCCACCTAGCTGCAGCAGGATGTGCGCATACCCCATACATCTTTGCAGCTGTGCTTCCAGATGGAGAAAGGGAGGCTGGCAGAGTTGGTGACTGAAAATTATACTGCTGAGTTATACTGAATACTCACTGTCTCTACACTGTAACAGTTAGCTTGGAAATCAGCTCTGTTGCTGGTTAGTCAGAAGGAAAACAGAGTTTGGCAACCAATTGGTATCAATTAGTTATTAATCCACAGACGTCTCAGAAGCAACCTACATTTGGGTGCACAGGTCGTTTACCACACTGCTCCTGCTCATGCTGAGATCATAAGACTCCTGCACATGCTTTACTTTTCCCTCCTCCTCACTAAATATATTTTAAAATAATAGGTATGGAAGCTCCCCAGCAAAAAAGAATGGAACAGTTTGTAGACTGGATGGCTTAAGGATAAGTAATGAGAAACAGAGCCTTTCTCCTCTAGCTCAGCTGAGTTTCCAGTCGTGGCCACATCAGTAATGACTGAGTCATTTAAATAGGCCACTAACAGAGCTCTATTGTTAAACTAGCTGGTAGCTCTCTCCAATTTCTAATGGACAACCACAGTCATTAGATAGATGAGATCATAACTGGTATCCCTTGGGCAGCCTCAACACAGATGCTATGGACTCAGTGGGCCTGAAAGCTGAACTACTGTCTCACTTGACAGGTGTAATCTCTCTAACACAGGTCTGAGGCATGCTAGGAAGAGAGAGGTGTGGGGGAAGCCTGCAGTAGAACTGCCCCAGCTTTATCCACTGTAGGGATGAACAGGCCAGAGCTTCCTAACATTTTCAGGCAACTGTCCCAATTTACAGCACAAGTTTTGGACTGGTATCAGGCAACGACTGCTGGTGCCTCTCACCATTTGTGCACACTATAACACTCCCTGGATGTCTGGCTGCTCCAAAGCACAGACTCATGATGACAAGACTAGGGTTCGTACCAGTCCAATATGGTTCATGACTCAATGGGTAGGAGCCAGCAGCAATACACCAGGTCCCAGCAGAGAAGTTCATCCCTGAGGTAGAGAGCACAGGGTACCATTCACAAAGGCCTGAATTTCCAGCTCTGCTGGTACACAGCCGACAGAAGATTCAGGCCACCAAGGATATCAATCCAGCACCTTCAAACTAGCACCAGGGTCACTTTAAGTCTCCCCACACACACACAAAAACAACCTATTGATTATGTTGTTTGTCTGATCATCTGCATATGCTTTAAAATGAGAAGCAGGTAAGCGCAGGACAGAGGTGAAAGTAGAGACTTCCATTTATTTCATTACAGTAGCTCAAAAAGCTCTGCACTGCATTAGATAACGATGCTGACATATCATGCAGTCTCAGCAAAGCATTTATTAGTCCTATTTTTTTTTTAAATTAGGTTTGTTAGGTCTCACTCCAAGGTTCCACACTTCTCTAATCAGTACAACAGGGTATCTGCAACCTCTCTGCATGGAAAGGGTTGACACAGCAGTGCCTTGTTGGGGCAAAGCGGATCTTCTTTCTCTGTGCTCAATTACTGCCTGGCTGAGAAAGTGCTTGCTCATTCTGGCCTCCTGAAAGAACTATGAGTTAGGAGCCCTGGCAACACAAAGATGGAGCAAGATCTAAACCTCCAAAGAATCATGAAACAACATTTAACAGTAACAAAAGAAGACAGTAATGGACGTTAACACACACTGTGGCATAGGAGGGGCTCCAAGCATCCAGAGGAGAAACCATTTTAAGTTTGATTCATGCTGGCTTTTCAGAGAAAGACCTTTTAGAGGTTCTGTCAAGCTCTGTGTAACAGGAAAGCCGACAGCTTATTACTTCTGACACACAGAGTGTCCTGAAACAGCACACTCCACTTGAGTGAAAGGAGCATTTGGAAAGAGTGTGGGAGGGAGGCAGAGAGAGAGATTAAAGGAAAATAGAGTACAGTAAATAAATAAAAGGAAGAAAGGAAGAGGTATGAAAGAGAAAGACAAAAAGAAATTAAGTGACAGAAAAAAAGAGTGATGACTAATACAAAGGACATGCCGGACAGAGATAAGAGTAAAAAACTAAAGGTCATAAAAACTACACACACCCCCCAAAATATCCTGGAAGCCAAGTACAAAGATCAAAACTCAGGGCAGCACTGACTCACTGCATTAGCTTTCATTGGCCAGATGTAGTTCAGTGAAAGCAATTAATTGCTGCCTGGTCTGTGCTCCCAGCCCATGCGCTCTGCTTCCATGTCACTCTGCTCTGCATATCCATTACAGCAGCACTCAAGCACATTAGAGGGAACATGAAGACAGTGACTTTCAGAAGCAAGGTGCACTGGACTGCTCAGTGAGTCCCAGACAGATACTGAAAACTGCCTCATCCCCCGTTCATATGAATATGGGGAGCGGAAAGGAAGGGAAACAGAAAAGATGAGTCGAAATCTCAACCCAGCCACAGTGGTTGCTAATTGCTGTAACATACACTAAATGTCAGTGCACTGCCTGAGAATAGGAGCTGTCTTCCCAAAGGGAGAAGAGACGACAGCGATGGCTTTTAAAATGAGACTCTCAGCAGTGCAGTGGGCTGCATTGACAAGTCACGTGACTCCGTTCCCTCTGGTGAAATATATTCACATTGGCAACAATGGGCCCAATTTTCAGAGGTGCTGACCAGCCACAGCTCTCAGGAAGAAGCTGGTCCCTTGCATTTCTGGTCAGAAATAATTCTGCAGTACAAGCTATGGCGACAGATGAATGGGATAGAGAGATGGCCAGATCTGTATTTCTCATCCCTTTCATTTTATTAACATGGATGTTTGCATGAAAACTGTCTGTTTCTAGGTCACTGTAACCCTCACACAATACTCCCCTTAAGTCCCTCTGTGCCTCAGTTTACTCGTCTTTCCTTATGTACAGGTATTAGGAGAGCTGTGCTAGAACTGGATTGTTTGTTCCATGAAAAGTTAGAGATTTTGAAAAAGGTTTTATTCTGAACCAGAACAAAAACAACTCTAGACATTTTTATTAGAGGGAAAGGAAAGGAAATTTCCATTTTGGGAGACTCAAAATGGAATTTCTCTGCTTGCGGGCTCCTAGTCAGGACTGCAGGCAACTCAGCTCCTCAGCTGGCCGGCTTCCCAGGATCCTGCTAGGGAGGCATCCTGACAGCCCACCAGGTGGACTGACAGGAATCCAGGGAGTACCTAGCTAGCTGGGGAGCCAGAGATCCTGAGAGCTGGCCAGCCACAAAGCCTAGCACCCTAGAGAGCCCACTAGCTGGTCAGACATCCCACAGACCCAGGCCACTTGCCTGGTGGGCATGCAGAGAACTGGGCAGCCCAGGGAGCCTATCTGCCAATCACTGGTTGGTGGGATGGCAGGAAATCAGGCAGGCAGAGAGGTTTCATCAAAAGGTGACATAATCATCAAGTTCCCTTGAGACATTTTGATTCTGTGGAATCAGCATTTTCTGATGGAAAGCTGTTCCGTCAGAAAATACTCAACCAATTCTAGTTATTTCTAGAGCCCTGAAAATCTGTGGATATCAAATTTTGTATCCACGCATGGCTCTAGTTATTAGGTTTTATCATCATCTGTGAAGTGCTTTGAGATCCTTGAATGCCATAACAGTGCAGAATATTATTTCTACCATTTTCGTTTAATACTTGTATAAGTTACTGTACTTGGTTCCCATGCCCAGGTATGCAAGGCAGTCTGTGCTTAACTGTACATTGTAGTTCAGAGAGACAGAAGCATGTGAGCTTCTATTGCTAAATATGGATCAGTTAGATCTATTACCTTTGTTATATTAACATACCACAAATTTAAGTTAAAAAACAAAAAACCAACCTAATGCCCTTGTATCCATGTCTTAAAAATACAAGGGGACTGAGAATGGATTTACTTCATCTCTCTGTGTCTCAGCTGTCCATATGTAAAATAGGGGTTAAAGTATTCCCTTTCTTCCTTGCAAACTCTTTGGAGCAGGAATTACCTTGTATCTTCAGACTTTTTCACAGCCTCGGGCAACCATGTCCCAAACTTGGGGATGTCCCGTGAACCACACAAGAAGACAGAAGAATGGAGCGAACCTTAGTCCAACACAAATAATATCTTGGGCTCAGGCAGATTTAGGACAGAAGTTAGCCAATTCTCTGTTAGCCAGCAGGCTAAATGAATTATCAATAATCCCTTCATTTTTTCTTAATTAAGAGGTATTTGTAAAGACAATTCACTGATGGTTTAGTCTTTGTGACTTCAAACTGTTGCTATGGAAATGAGTTAAGATGTCTCAAACAGAAAATTATGGCTTCTCTGTAGTTATTAACAAAAAGAGGGAGTAGATGGAGGAACTAATGATTCTGTTGTGAGCAAACCTTAATACCCAGTAATTAGAAAAAAAAAAAAAACCTAGCTGAAAAGCTAAGGAACTAATAAATAGTTATAACTTGTGGGCTTTATGTCTTAGTTCCCCATCTGTAAAATAGGACTAAAATTCCTTTGTCTACCCTGTCCAGTCTGTAAGCTTAACAGAGGTGTGTCTCTACAGTGCCTAGTACAATGGGGCCCTCATCTTGGCTGAGACCTCTAGGTGTCATAACAAAAATTAATAAAATAATCACCACCACCAACAGAACTGGTAGTGAGAGCCTGACTAGTCTCTAGAAGCCATCAATGTGCTCACTGCTGAATATATGGCTGGACCCAGTGCTATCTGAGTTACAGGTGTCCTGCTCCCATTCTCTCCCTTCCCTGGAATGGGAGACCAGGTTCTACATGTGCTGTGGAAGCATCTAACTCAGTCTCTGGATGGAGGGAGCACCTCACATTGGCCAAGGCAACTCTGCACACCAGCGAGTCAGGAATACTGACAGACTCAAGAAGAGTCCTTCCTGGTGAAAAAGATGGCAGCTGTGATGCAAGACCTCCAAAACCAGAGGGCCATAAAGCAGGGGAGAATAGGAGGTCACAGAAGACACATTCTTCCAGGGGTGGAGAGGGGAGGAGTGTATATAAAGTAGTTACCTCAAACAGAATCCCCCAAACCAGGGGTCATTCCCAGGGGGAAAGGAGTACAGTGAACACCACTGGATACACCAGCCATAGAAACTTATTAGAAACTCAGTCACATCAGCAGTATTTCCAAGCCGTTCTGTGTTTCGCTAGACAGAGGACTCGTTGTAGCTACAATTTACTAGGAAAGCGCTTAAACCTCGATGGAATGAATCCTGGTAAAAATATCTCCATGAACTCTGGATTGCAGTGAAGTTCAAGGCAGAAGGGGCTGGAATGAGAGGTGGCAATCCTATGTATTAATACGGCACCTTAGCAGCCAAACACTTCTGCTCTGGTAGCTACCCTGTTAGAAAAGCATCCTCTAATCCTCCCCGCTTCATATCCCGCTCATTGCTAAGTCTGTGGTGACCAGTTGATTTTGACTTGGAAATGAACATGAGCACATGCCTCAAGGGCTGAAAACAAAGGTTAATGATGACAAATGGCAATATATCAAGCTGTGGGAGGAGTAGAGGGATGCCACAGGGGTCAGAGTTAGGTCTAATGATCTGGGAGAGGGGAGTGACAGAATATTCATTAAATGTGTGGGCCACACTAATCTGGGAGGGGTTGAGAACACCACAGAGGACAGAGAACAGATTATTGTGGCTTCTTGGCCAAGATCAAGTGTAGCATCACATACACCCACTGTTCAGGGATGGACTCAGTGATCTAATAGGTCTCAGGAGTCTTTGACAGCTATTACCTAATAGCTCCATATCTCATGACTATCATCTCATGGATATGAGCCCATGAACCATACAATCTCTCAAATGTATCCTCATTAACATAAAGCTCAAGAGGCCATCTCCTCGCATCCTATCTTTCTCACAGATAAATCCCAGCTCTGGGTCTACATGGGATCTGCCTGCCCCCTCCATCACAGCTAATTTTATACTCTTCCAGAAGCCCCTGTGAATCTGAACAGGAGAGTGAATGATGTATGAAATCCCTAGAAAATACCTCATGGGCACACTCCCCCTCAACATCGCTCCCAGCACATATAAGCTGCAAAGACTCCAACATACCAACAAAATACCCCAACATGCAATGAACACACAAACACTGAAGCATATAATTCTTTAGGTGGATGCAGAAGGTGTAAGTAATTAAGTCTGCATGCCACATCTTGAAGTTGGGGAATCCAGATCCACAATTCCAACAGGGACAGAGCTTGTGCATGACAGTGACCTCTTTTGCCTCCACAGAGATGGGACTGTGTCACGAAGTCCCTGGACGATGCTCTGGAACTGCTCCCCACAAAGCCAGTCAGGACTTTGGGTAGACTCCTCTCCCTTGGAGCAGACTGTTTTCAGGGCAAGAAGCTCACCCATCTTCACCCCCTGGGTCTCTCCTTGGAGCATTCAGCTTCCTCTGCCCCTCCGTGCACTTCCCACAGCGAGCCCGCACCAGCGAGGTCCTGGGGAAGCCACAGGGTCCTGCACTCCCACTTTGCAGTCAGACGTGACTCTCAGCCAGCCAGTAAAACAGAGGTTTATTCAATGACAGGAACACGGTCTAAAACAGAGCTTGTAGGTAAAGCGAACGGGACCCCTCAGCCGGGTCCATTCTAGGGGGCAGTGAGCCAGACCCCCATGTCTGCACTTCACTCCTTGTCCCCAGCCAGCTCCAGACTGAAAACCCCCTCCAACCTCTCTTTCTCTGCTCAGTTCCTTTCCCGGGCCAGGAGGTCACCTGATCTCTTTGTCTCCCACACCTTTAGCTATCACCTTGCAGGGGGGGAAGGGCCTGGCCATTAGTTGCCAGGTGACAGAGGCTTGGCCAGGAACTGAGACCCCCACACAGTATTCAGAGGGAACATTAAAAACAGTCCCACTTCGTCACAGGCTGGAATTTACTGCATTATCTTGCTCCCCAGCACACCCCATCCTATACAACCCACCATGACTAATCCTCTCTAGCCCAGAGTCTCTGCAATGTTCCTCAACAACTTGTTAAAGAAGGGACCGTGACAATATAACACCATCAAGAGAGGAAGCTTTAAGTGGAGTATGGCAACCCCAGAATTAAAGGGGTGAGCTCCTCCCTCTAAAATAGCTTTTCACTTGGGGAAGGTGAGGGGCAGTGCAGGAGAGTCCTCACTCAGTGCCAGTGAGATTCCCCCTGTGCAAACAGAATGGGGGAACAGAGGAAGACCAGGTCAAACCCGTCTTAGATCTTGCTTTGCTCACAAGAGGTGACCAGTTAACATCCAAATATGATATGGGTACAGATCGCTTTGAACTTGACCATAGAATAGAATGCAACTTCTGCCTTTGCTGTTCTACTAGCCAGGTTTGGAAACTAAGGCCTTTCTCAGAGGGCAGTGTGTAGGGAGACTGGTGCCTCCCATCCCGTGCCTAACAGGGCCACCAACAGGACAGGCAGTGCTGACCTCAAGTCATGAAAAATAGTAGAATCTCTTTAAATATGTGATAGTTGAGCCAACAAAATTCTGTGGTCAATCATGGTGTTTGGGATTGTCTCTGGACTTGCTACAGCATATGCTAGAGTCACCTACCACACATAACTGGATATGTTTCTCCACAACTCTGAGCTGAGGGACTCTGATCCTCTCTCTTTCTTGTTGCCCATTCTTAACACAGAGCTCTCCACATGATTGACAGGGCTTTTGGGTTTGTTCCAGCAAATTATTAAATATTTAGTTACTTCTTAACTAGGGCGTAGAATATGATGGAAGTCACTGACTGGGAAACAATTATATTGCTCTAGAGCAGAGTAAGGACACAGGGAGGAAAATGAAGAGAAAGGAAAAAAGAAAAAAAACCTTTTCACTTCCCCAGAAGAATGTCACATTTTAGGCAGGAAAGTGCTGATGAGGTATTTGGCACCATCAGTGGGGTATTTATCTGCTTTTGTAAATTACACTGATAAGGCAACATTTTATGTAACTGGTTCCAGCCCCAGCCCAAATGCCTACACTGCAATTTTATAGCTCCACAGTCTGACTCCCCTCCCCCTCCCCCCGCAAGCCCAAATCAGCTGCTGCAGGCCAGCCAAGGGGGTTTATTACAATGTAGGCATACCCTTAGCGCCAGTTCTGAGGGTATTTATTTATTACACCTCTCCCTGGGAACTAGACATAGGCCACCAGTTGATTTCACACAGCCTTCTAAACAGCTAATCAACTGGTAACTTTCAGTCACTACAGACCTGGTGTGGATATTGGCCAGTGACCTAGATGGGAAGGGTTCTATATTTCACTGACATCCTGAGTGCATCTACACTGGAGTTGGGAAGAAATAATTTCTAGCTTGAGCAGACATACCAAGGAGCAGATCAAGCCAGCATGCTAAAAACAGCATTGTAACCATGGTGGTATGAGTGGTAGGACAGGCTAGCCACTCCAAGTCTGATCCTGTCTGAGACCCTAGGTATGTAGTCAAACAGCTACCCCATCGCAGCTACACTGCTATTCCTGGTGAGTTGTGTGGCTTAATAGATTATTCTTTGTGTCATGAAACAAATACCATAAAACATACCAGATCCACAATGTCACCAAGTCAAAGCTGCTGTAGAAATCTTCATCTGCTCCTGAGCTGACTTTCTACGATTTCTAGCTATGCATCCTCTATGCAGCATTAATGTTATATCATAATAATACACTGCATAATAAGTTATAAGAACTAGGCCATTTAGTCATTGAACATTTTGATGGGTTACAAAATGGTCATGATAGATTGTAACATTACCCTCCTACGAAGGTACAAGCGCAAACACGAAGGGCTATAGTCTGCGCCTGAGGCCACCACTGACAACTGGCTAACATCACAATTTCACCAAAACTCCCTCAGGAAGAGTCAGTTGTGTTTCCCATTGTCTCCCACTGGGGACATGGTTACGTGGCCAGACTGGCGGCTCACTGAGCTCCCTTTTATGTGCTGACATTTTTATGCTTACACATTGTGAGTTGGCACAGCTCCACTGGCTCCAGCAGCAGGTTTACATGATATCAGCTGAGGATCTGTTCCAAAAACCTCCTTAGACAGTTTGCTAAGTAAAAGTCCCTCTCCTATATACTATAATAAAAGCAACATAACTCATGTTAATAAGATACTGTGACTGAAAAGTCATAAAATCCTACAAATTAAGGTTTGTCCCGTAAAATTCTCCCAGAGCGTGGATGGGATGATGTTGCAAGAGAGACCTTAACTTTTAGAATTTTCTGACTCTTAGAGGCTTAATTTTGCAAGCGTTAAGATGCATTTAGTATAACTTTTTCTTTTTAGTATTGGGGGAGAGGCAATCCAGTGCTGTTTAGCTTATTTTACAAGTTCCACAGGTTGCATCAGTGGAGACTTCAAAGCACAGTTATCTGGCTTGAGCATTTTACAGTCTCTGCAGCCTTCACCTTTTTAACCGAGGTTCACTACAATGGTTACAATATCCTGACATCCACTCAATATACTTACACGCCCAGGTTTAAAGGGGAAGGGAAGTTAGACCACAGGTGGAGCTGTACATCTGTGCTGGCCTCTGTGTTTACACACATACACACCCCGCCCTCTGTCCTTGTGTGTGCAGGCAGGAGTGTGACTTTTCAAGCTAACTAAGGCAGGCATGACTGATATAACCAATATAACATTAAGATTAGGTTAAATGAAGATTTTAATGAAGGGGTTGGGTGTCTGTATGGACAGTGAGGAAACTTAATTGCCAGGACTAGGGAGTCCACACTCCTTTACACTGACATCCTGATACAAGAGATACTAGGCTGGAAGTGCCTGGTGGAACGTCTGGGGCTCAGTGAGGAGGGCTTTAAACTAGGTTCGACAGGGACAGGTGAGCAAAGCCCACAGGTAAGTGGGGAACAGGAAGACCTGGGAGATGGGTCAGAGAACAAAGGGAGCCGTAAGGCTGATGCAGAGAGAAAGGAAGGGTCGCAGTGGCAAAACTGGGAGGGAGCAAGATCAAATCATATCTAATTAATGCCTATAAACAAATGCGAGATGTATGGGAATACGCGCGAAGAACTGGAAGTGCTAATAATAATAGATACGATTCTGCTTGGACGAGATGATGTTGGCACATCACTGAAACTGGTGGGATATATACATGATTGGAAAGTTGGTGGTGGATGGGTTGATTGCTCAGAGGTGAAGGATAGACAGGAGAGAAAAGAGGAGGATGGGGTTGCTTCTATATTAAAAAGTAACACAGCTTGAACTGGAGGTAGAGATGGTAATAGGAAGCATGGAAGTGTTGAGAGTCTCTCTCTGGGTTTACGGAAAAAAGGGTAAAAAAATCAAGGGGTTGATGTCGTGCTAGGATCATCTACAACAGGCACACGTACAGGTGACAGAGGTGATCGAGAATCTCTTTTTAATACAACTAAAATCATCAAAGCGCTCGCAGAGTTGGAGAATTTGTCGTTTGGGGTGGGGAGGGGGGACTTCTAACTATCCAGATGAGTAAGCTGCTGGATAAACAATCGGACCCGCGGGGCACAGACTTATCCAATAAGTGTCTGGACTGACACTGATCTGCAGACTAACTTTTTAATTCAGAAGGTTGAAAGATGAAGCTACTGGGGGAAGCTGGTTTCTAGACTTGAATTTTAACCAATACGGGAGAGACTTGTTTGACGATTTGATAAGCGAAGAAAGAAGCTTGGGTGGAAAGTGGATCATGTAAATCATAAAGTTTGGCCAGATTTAAATGGAAAGGTAGTAGAAGGAGTAACTAGCAAAATAGATGACACGACAAGGATTTCAGGAAGGACGATGTTGGTAAGCTCTAGAGAGAGGCGAGCTGATAGTTAAAGGTCCTCATGGAAATACAGAGACTGAGGTGCGAAAAAAACATGAGGAAGAGTTGGCAGTTTTCCAAAGGTTACAAAATAATTAAGGGCCCAAAGCAAAGCTATTCCATGGTAGTGAAACAATAGAAAATTGTGGCAAAGACCCCCTTGGTACTTAACTCCGAGATGTCTTGGCACTGAACCTACAAAAATACAAAATGGAGTCATATTTAAAATGGAAACTAGGTCAATTACAAAGGATGAATATAGGCAAAACAACATAGGAGCAGGGCAAGATAGAAATATGGCAAGGCACAAAATGAACTACATACTAGCTATGGGAATAAAGGGAAACAAAAACTTTTTCATTACATTAGAAGCAAGAAGGAAGACCAAGGAACAGGTAGGCTCACTGCTCAGTGAGGAAGGGAAGAAACAGTACACAGGAAACTTGAAGATGGCAGAGATGCTTTAATGACTTTCTTTTGTTTCGTCTTCGACTGAAAAGTCTGAAAGGAATGTCTACATAGGAGATGCTTATGGAGAGGGGGTGGATAGAAGATAAATAAAAAGAAGCAAGTTAAAAATCACTTAGAAAAGTTAGATGCCTGAAGTCACCAGGCCTGATGAATTGCATCCTAGAATACTGCAAGGCAGTTAAATAGAGGAAGGTTTCTGAGGCCTCTAGCTTTATCTTTGAAAGTCCATTGGTGAACGAGAGAGATTCCAAGAAGACTGGAAATGGGCAAAGTATATGTGCCCATAGTTAAGTATGGCAAATAAAACCCAACTCCGGCAATTGAGCTGTACCATGGGATCTAATACAACCAATAAGCTTATCACTTCTGTGGCAGGGAAAAATATGGAGCAAGAATTTAAAGAAATCATCTGCAAACACTGTGGAAGGTGTAGGTGATATGGGAATAGCAGCAGGAATTTGTAATAGAACAAAATGGGTGTCAAGACCATCCGTGATAGCTTCTTTGATAGGATAACGAAGCCTTCGTGGATTAAGGGAGAAGCGTGGAGTGTGTTATACCCTAGACTTTAGTAAGGCCATTTGATACAGTCTCGCATGATATCCCTATCGATAACTATGGCAAAATACGTTTTAGATGGGGCCTACATATAGGTAGGTACCATAACTGGCTGGTATAGACCGACTCAGAGAGTAGTTATTAATGGCTCCAATCCGGCTGGAAAGGTATAACAAGTGGGGTTCCCGCAGGTGGTCCTGTTTTGGGACCGACTCTGTTGTTAATACTCATCAACAATCTTAGATGTTTTGGATAGAAGTACGCTTTAATTAATGTTTGAGGACGATACCCAAATCTGGGAGGGAATTGCAACTTGTTTGGAAGTACAGGTGTCAATAATTCAAAATGATCTGGACAATTGGGAGAAATGGTCCTGAGTATAACTGGACTGAAGTTCAATAATAGATCAAATACAATGCTCCACTTAGGAATGGAACTAATGCAGTTTCACACATACAGAATGGGAAGGACTGTCTAGGATAGGAGTTAATGGCAGAATAGAGATCTATGGGGTATAGTGGAACGACAAGCTAATATAAGTCAACAAGTGTGATACTGTTGCACAAAAAAAAGCAAACAGTGATTTCTGGGATGCATTTAAACAGGTGTGGTTTGTAAACAAGAACGAGAACGTCATCTTTCCGCTCTACTCTGTGACTGGTAGGCTCAAACTGGAGTATTGTGCAGTCTGGGCACCGCAATTTCAAGAAAGGATGTGGAGAAATGGAGAGGTCCAGAGAAGAGCCAACAAGAATATTGAAAGGTTTGAGAAACATGACCTATATTGAAGGAAGTCTGAAAGAAGCTGGGTTTACTTAGTTTGGAAAAGAGAAGACTGAGAGAGGACATGATAGCATTTTTACAGGTAATCTAAAAGGGTGTCATCAGGCAGGAGGGAAAAAAACTTGTTCACCTTAGCCTCTAATAGAACAAGAAGCAATGGGCTAAACGCAACAAGGGAATTTCAGTTGGACATGGAAAAAGTTCCTAACTGTCAGGAGTAGTTAAATCACTGGAAATAAATTGCCTAGTGAGGAGATTAGTGGAATAGTCCCACTGCTAGAGGATATATTAAGCAAGGTTAGGATGAAAGTGTCTAGATTCAGGGGGCAGGTGGAAGTGATGGTCTAGACAGTATTTGGTCCTGCCATGAAGGCAGGGGACTGGACTCGATGACCTCTCGAGGTCCCTTCCAGTCCTAGAGTCTATGAATCTATAATCTATGAATCATTCCAAAACCGCACTAGGGGTCACAGTTCAGCAGGAATATGGGCATCACTTGAGTTTTACATTCCAATGGGAACAAACACCATGAAACAGAGTTTTAGAATCAGAAAACCATGGCACAGTGATTTTCTTCTTCTTCTCTAGCTGATATTCCCACACAGAGAAAACGTGTCCTGGTGCAGTGAAAATCAACACTGTTGAAGCATTCTACCTCTTTAAAATCCAGAATTAGAAGGGAAATGAACAATAGTAAAGCAGTGAGAAAGCTGATCCTGGGCAGTGGAATGGAATTTATCTTGGGCTGGACAAAGCGGTATTTTATCTCAATCAATAGCCTTCATTCTCATGTCATGATTAGTAATACTGCAGCGTTTGGCAGTTCCATGAAGGTGTGGCTTTCTGATGATGCATAGCCTCTGAGAACCAGACTGGATCAGCACAGCCGCCGGAGCAGGGAGAGAGAGAGAGAGAGACACTGCACAGTAATAAATACAGCAAAACAATTTCCCAAACAACTGAAACAACAATTGAGTTTGTTCTAGCCATGCTGCAGGGAACACAGGAGAAAGGATTTTTCACTGCCAAATAATTGTGTTTCCTTTCATCCTATATCTCATCTCCACTTTAGTCTGCATCCTACACTAGAGGAGAAGAGCACAGTATACCAGCTAACTTAGTTAGAACTTCTCTGCCATTTAAATAGCTAATTGTGACTCATTGGGTACAGTATTTCTCAACAGAAATAAATTCCAAAAGGCTTGCTTATTAATCCAGGAGACCTATCAGTATTACTGAAAATTGTTTCAGAGCTTCATTTAGGCCTTGGGCATAGCAGAGTGTGAGTTCATCTGCCGCCTGAGCAACTTTAAAAAGCAAAAATAGACGTATGCACAGACACACAAAAACAAACACCTGTCCTCCCAGGTATACAGACACACATATTCAATATATAGGCATCTATTCCTGCACAACCATGTTTGCCAATGCATACAAATGTCACCAATTTAGCTCGCTTTCCCTTGTACACATAGAAGCACCAAAAAATTATGTTGGTTACAGGAGACTGCAACCACTGCTCTCAAAATGCATCATCCTCCTCAACAACCCTGAATTGGCCCCACTGCCCAGACTCTTGTTGGACAAAGAAACATATTTTGCAAAGAAAAGGATGCTAAGGATGTGCTCAGACTTCATCTCAGAGCACCCAAGTCCTAATGCATCAAGGGCTGTGAAGCGACTTCAGACTTGCCCTTCTGATTTCCTTGAGGACCCCAAAGATATCAAATTGAATTGGGCACCTCTTCCCACATGCTACTTTCTCTGCCAATATATAACAGATTACACTTCTGTCAACCAGCTCCTGTAAATATATAAAACCTTACACAAGTTAACAAGTTATTGCAAGAGGGATTTACCAGTCCTGCATGGGACTGTATTCATATCAGGTCTCCACTGGTAAGTATTTAACAGGGAAACACCCCTTTCCTTTTATCCTCTCCCTTTATCTATTAAACTAATTGGCTTATTTAACAGGGAGTTACAACTCACCCCCAGCAGCTCACTTAGAGCTCTGATCCATACATATTCATGATCACATACAAGGCTGCAGCTTGAAAGGGATGCTCTATGCACTGCTCTGCTGGCTTTTCTCCTGGGTGCACAGCAGTGCTTAATTTGTGCCAGGGCTTGCCAGGCTGAGCCCCAGCATCTCTGGGATTGTCAGTCCATAGCCCAGAACCTCTGGGCTTCCTGCATCAGTTACGAAAGTTAAAAAATTGCTTGAACCCAGACACCTCTTTCATTACTAATTAAGGACTTGTGCAGAGTCCTCTTTTTGATAAGGAGAATTTCTGGATTAATTTAGGTGCGCATGTTTAAATGAAACACTAACAGCACTTACAGATCCAAACGCAGCAAGGGCAAACACTGTTCAAGTTTCCTTTGCACACCTCTGATCTGCAATAGCCCAGCTGTTACAGTCCTGTATGTCTCCTGAAAACAGCCTCACCACCACAATGAGTTATGACATCCTGTATTACAGCTTTGTGATATAGACAAACATCCATAGGGTACCAGGATAATTTACCCCTCCTGCTTTTACTTGTAAACTCTCTGGGATTTGAATCAAGATATCAAGAGGGGAAGGCTAGCCCATTAACTCATAAATGATTCTACAAACATCCACATAAGCAATAGTGCAATTTTCTTCTAAATCTGTTATTTAACAACTAATTCAGACATCAGGGATCTTTTGCTACCTTTCACCTTTGGAGAACTTGGTTCAAATACAGATCAGGTCACAAGTAAAATGACTATGGTGGTCACCCTAGTCTTAAATGGACATTTCTCTGTCAAGTGGGGAGGGATAGCTCAGTGGTTTGAGCATTAGCCTGCTAAACGCAGGGTTGTGAGTTCAATCCTTGAGGGGGCCATTTAGGGATTTGGAGCAAAAATTTGTCTGGGGATTGGCCCTGCTTTGAGCAGGGGGTTGGACTAAATGAATGCCTGAGGTCTCTTCCAACTCTGATATTCTATGATTTCAGGATATCTGTGCCTCTCTGTTCAGGGGAGATCTGAGACTGAAAGGGAAGCAAGTATTGCAGATCAGAATGGAGGTGCATTGGCTGCACCATGTGAGGGAAGCCTTCACATAACCACAGCATGCCCAGCTCTAATGTCTGGGTGGGGCTATTAGTTCCTCATTTTCTTAAGCATTAAATGTATCAAGAATATTAGCCTGTCAACATAAACCCACTAAAATGGGAGACCCAGTAAATCTATAAACCTTCAATAAGAGATACAGAGCAGTATTCAGCAGCAAACAGAATCACAAATAATTAGCTGGTTACTTCTTCTACCCAGGAATTTTATCAATGTTCTAATTTGGTGATTATGCAAGTGAGGGGCCAATACCTTTATCAGACATAGCATGTGAGAGCTTTACCCACATAACTTTGCCAATGCACCAGAATCCTAATTTGCCAGGCCCCTGGCTATTCCAGTCCCAGGTCTTCACATAGCTCTGTCAAAACACCCCAATCCCGACTTGTAACACCCTCCTCTGCTCTAGTCTCGAGCAGAAATGGGCAAGTATCCCATACCATATATTGGTTTTAAACATGAACAACACTGACTGGCATTTAAAAAGAAGATCCATCATGGTCATTTCAGTGATAACCTATACTTGATTTATTTCACTCTTATAGAGTACTACAAGCTATATTCCTTAGGCAGTAAGTTATTCTCAAATCAGTAACTACTGCTTGAGTATAATCATTAAGAGGCAGTAAAATCTCCAACTTATCCTGGACAGTAGCAAAATAAAATTAATTTCTGAGATTAAATACAGCTGGTTATTATTATCGACTACATTTAACTGTGAAGGTTACTCGATTAGCAAGTGTCCTGAACTGAATGTGTTGAATTACTTGTAGGACAGGTTAGCAAGATTCAAGTACATTAGCTGCAATGCCAGCTTCCTCACACAAGCCTGACAAAAACCTCAGGTGGGACCCACGGGACCACCTGTTTTTATCCTTCCACAGCCAGCGGTAAAATCTGATAAACTGGGTATGACAGCTCTTTGAAGTGTTCTTCTGCCTTGTAGAGATGCCCTGAGACCACCAAATTCATTACACTCAACAGTACATTTTGCAGTATAGGGCTTGAAGAACCATCAGGAAAAGTATTCAGATATTGAGTTACCTGCCTTCACTAAAAAAATAATTTTACTAAATACATTTGTGACTATTTATTTCTGGATCAAGTCATTACCAAACCTCTATTAGCATTAGCCATGGGTTTAGCCCATTCCCCTCTGTTTCTGTACACAAGGTCATAGAGATTAGAGCTGGAAAAGACCTGTTCAGTCATCTAGGCTGCCCAGGACCTTCCTGAGAAGACCATCAATTAAAGCAGGATTGTATCTAGTTGTTCAATTCTACTGATAGCAGATGTTAGTTAATATGTTCAGCATATAAGAAAGTTAGTTTTATTTAATTAGAAAATTGTCTTGCATTATATTTTGGACCAACTGGACTTTCAGAGCCACTATTTTGTGATGATACATAATGGTACCTAATAGGCAAATTCATAATGGAAACCTTAACATATAGACTTGGCTCAGTCTTTATGTCAAACATGTAATAGCCAATTTGACTGGTTATATTTATGAAACATATACTCTTATCATACATATGAAACACCATAAATTACCATTTATATTGGTTATTGAGAGCATATGTAGGTACACATACCCCAAACCTTCTACAATGTGTTATTTATTCAAAGGTTAAACTGCAAATGTGCATAATCCTTTGCAAATATGGTATGTTGAGGCTGAGTCAATAATCTGAAAGAAAGGAGGAACTCCATCCTTTAGCATCTCTGATACTAAATGTTTCAGAAGGAGTGAGAAATGGCATTTGAGAGCAAAGAAAAAGCTAAACAAGTGTCAAGAGAGCAAAAAATCAGCCCTTTTCTAACTTGTATTAATCAAATTGCTTTTCCTCCGGATGTAATAGCTACCAAGCGAAACTACTGCTTCTCCCAACCCCCACAGCTATAGCTCTGCCATCCTTACAACCTCTGAGCTTTTCAAACACAGAAAAGGTTTCACATCTCTGTTGAAAAATACTCAAGGCATTTTCCCCCCTGATCTACAGGTGCTCCTAAACAGAGTGCTGCATAAACACAAGTGAAAGGAAGTCCCTGATTCTGCCTCCTCCTCCTAATTACTAAGCATTGGCAAGGGTAGGTAGGGGGCTCCCTCTTTTGTGACTCCAGAAATGACTTTTATCACAATTAATATTTACACTGCAATCCATCTCAGACAAGAAGCTATGATTCTCTCTCTTCTTAGTTAACCCTGATCAGCATTAGCAAAAAGATAAAATAAAATAGTTTATAAGTAAAGCAAAGAAAGAAACACACTCTCCTTTGTGCTGACATATTTGTGAGCAGCTAGTGGTTTAACAAGCCGGGGTCCACACATCACCTAGCACAGAATATAGAAGGCACTAGATGTATATTTAAACAAATCCCTAAAACTGCGAGTTATTAAACTCTAATGCATTTCCCTTCCAAGGTAACCCTGCCCCATGCTATCTCCTCTGGAAACTTCCTTATAACACATTTTTGTGCCTGTGATCAGATTTTCAGTTCCCTGCAGCCTCCACTCTGCACAGACAGAGAAATCTACGCCTGTCCTCCTAAAAATAAAAAAATGCACGCGGGGTAGTCCCCCAGGCTATTATTCCCCCCCCTCCCCGCAATCTATCGCTTACCACGTTTTATAAACCTTTTATTTAAAGAAAAACAGCAGGAGAGAAAAAGCGATTTCCCATGTTTGAGTTTGTTTTGACACCTGGGTTTTGTTGCTTTCTTTGCACGCATAATTATTTCCATTCGGCTCCCTCCTACTTTTCTCTCTCTTTCTGCTCTTGCTTTTTTAATTATTTTGTCTATCATTTGCTGTCTGATCCCACCATCCGGAAACCATTCCTGTGGATCCAATAATATAATGAAAAGGAAGCAGCAGAATGTGGAGCCGCTAGGATCAAACAGCTCGGGTGTCATTATGTAGAGACAGTAACTGAGCAGGAGGACACATGTCAATAAAAACGCCACCGTTTGTCTGCGGTATTTTCAACCTTACACATTCACGCTTGCTCAGCTCATCTTAATGCACAGGTCTAGGCACCATGAAGGTGTTTATTAACACAGCCCAGCAGCACATCGGAGCCACATATAACCTTGCCAAACGCAACCTTGCAAACTCATTAGAGCACTTGGGAACGGCTTTGTTTTCACCGAACGATGCAGCGAGTTGCACAGAGCACGGAGAGCTTTGCAGCAAATGCAACAAATGCCTCCCCTTCCCTCTAATTAAAGGTCAACATTTGCAAAGGGAGTTACCACCTTCAGCCCAGCTCGCCATACCCGCGTCCAATCTAATACAATCAGGTGCTGCTGCTGCCTAGCCTAGCCTAGCCTGTGCACGCACTGTTCTGGCTTCCATCTCCCCGATGCCTGCTGGTCTCTAGCTAATGCAAAATTAAACAGGTTTGCAAATGAAATCATTTAATTTTTCCACAGGCATAGTACTTGCCCAGCTCCCTGGCTTTTCGAAACCTGCCCGGTTGTTTTTAAATCTCTCCCCCACCCCGCGCCATAACAACCACCAGAGAAGCCCCATATATTTTACAGATCCATTTAGAGTAGAGATTGCAGTGCTCTCATCGGCAGTCCTTTCGCACAGGTTTCGCCACTGCACTCCTTTTTGGTTTTCAGCGGCCTCCCCTGCCCTCCTCTGGGGTGGACCTCATGCTATACGGTTTTAGGCTGCAGACTCACGTCTCGGAAGCGGTTCCAGTGTTTGATCTTGCCGCTGTATTGAGAAATGGAAGACAGCCATTGCTCGTCCTCCATAAAATTGCCTGGATGGTCTCCGTCTTTACCCCCTTTGCTGTCCCCTTCCGCCAAGGCGATAGCCAACAGCAACACCAGACAACAGCCTGGGGCTCTCATCTTTGATCTTGGTCTTTTTTTCTCCACCTCTCGCAAAGCGATTATTTGTCTTCTTCCCTCTCTGGTCTCGCGATTTAGGGAGAGACGGATGGTGGATCCTCCGTGGAATGTGACCTGATTATGAGATGCCCTCCTCTGAAACCCCGAGCTCGAAGCACAGATAGGATGACGGAGTCTGCGCCAGAAGAGGCTGGCTTAGTCACTGGAGCATCAGCATCATACTTGACATCATACCTGTTAAGCAGGCACCCACCCAGCACCTACGGGATACGATTTCAAAGTGAGTATCGAGAGGGAAACAGGCAGGACAGCGCGGTCACTAGCCCCGCTCGCAAGGGAGGAGGAGCAGGGCAGTGCGAGCCCCGCGAGCGGGCACCACAAAGGCTCCGGGGAAGCACGTACAGCTCCCGCTGCAGCCCAGAGCAGGAGGAGCCGCGGCTCCCGCTAGCCCGGCGAACCGTGTTCAGTGCCTGGCTCGTAAAGCCAGGCTGGGTCCTGGGAAGAGCTGCGGGGCCGGGTGCGCGGTGCTGACAGCGCTGGGGCACCTCACGGGACACCAAAGCAGCCCCTCCCCCCGGGCCACCGGCCGCTCAGACCCGCGGGAGCAGAGCCGGCAGGGCAGCAGCAAGCCGAGCTGTTGCACGGATTTCCATGGAGCGGGTTTGCGGCGGGGCAGCGCTGCCCGGGCGCGTCTCCTGGCCCGGAGCCCCAGGCACGTCCCTCTCGGCCCGCCGTGGTGTCTGGATGCAGCAGGGAAAGGGCCTGCGGCAGAGCCCGTCCTCTGAGGCTGCAGGAGGCGAGCCTGCGGCTCTGCCCCCGGGAGAACAACGAGGCTCGCCGCTTCCTGCGTAGGGATGTGTCGGGCTTTGGGACGTGCAAAGTGGCTGCCGAACAGGAACGTGAAGAGGGAGGCTGGGCGCCCTACATGGCGTGGGGCTTTCCAGGGGCTTTGAAAAGGGATGAAGCGCTGGCGGGGAGGATTGAGGTTGGGCTGTTTCTAAACAACACGATCAACTTGGTTTTAAAAACTGATTATCTGTATCAGTGATTTTTCAACCCTTTTCAGTTGCAGACCCCTAAAAAAGTTAAATGGAGGTGCTGTCCCCTTTAGAAATCAGAGTCCAGGGACCAGCACGGATCTATATCAAGTCCCATATTTGACAGAACACCCTCTTAATCTGTTAAGCTCCAAAAGTGCTTAAGCAGGCTGAAGTAGGGCCCCTGAGCCTGCAATCAGCTCTATGTCAGCAGCCCCCCACCCCCTTTCAGCCCAGATCCCCATCGAAAGTCAAGGCAGCAGAGAATGCTGTGGCACCTTATAGACTAACAGACGTTTTGGAGCGTGAGCTTTTGTGGGTGAATACCCACTTTGTCAGAGGCAGGTAGTGGAAATTTCCAGGGGTAGGTACATATATGCAAGCAAGCTAGAGATAACGAGGTTAGTTCAATCAGGGAGGATGGGGCCCTGTTCTAGCAGTAGAGGTGTTGAAATACCAAGGTAGGAGAAACTAGTTTCTGTAATTGGCGAAGCCATCACAATCTTTGTTTAGTCCATTAGCTGATTGGTGTTCAAATTTGCAGATTGATACTGAGCTCAGCAGTTTTCTCTTGAAGTCTGGTCTGAAGTTTTTTTTTCTCAGGAGGCACGCTTAAGGTCTGCTATAGTGTGCCAGGGAGGTTCTGAGTGCTCTCTACAGTTTTGTATATTGCCATTCCTGATATCTGATTTGGTTGTCCATTATTCTTTCGTGCTGGGACTGTCCAGGTTTGGCCGAATGTACATAGCAGAGGGCATTGCTGGCATATGATGGCGTATTTACGTTGTGACGTGCATAGTGAATGAACCGAGTCTGATTATTGGATGATCTGGTTAGGTCCTGTTGTGTCGCTGTGTTAGATATGTGGCAGAGTTGCATCGTATGTTTGTTGCATTGATTGGTTCCTGAGCTGAGATTTACTATGTACAGTGTACAGTTGCTGGTGAGATTACATTTCAGGTTGGCAGGTTTGTCTGTAGGCAAGGATTGGACCTGCCAGCCCAAGACCGTGAAAGTTTGGGATCATGTCCAGGATGGCGCTTGTAGATCCTCTGATGATATTTGGAGGGGTTTTAGTGGGGGCTGTATGATGATCCAGTGGAGTTCCTGTTGTGTTCTTCTTGGGTTTGGTCTATTCAGTGGAGGCTTCTGGGTAACGTCTGGCTGTTGATCTGTTTCCTAATTTCCTCGTGTGGGTAGTGTAGTTTGAGAATGGCCTTAGTGAGATTTTTAGGTGTTGGTCTCTTGTCTGAGGGGTTAGAGCGATGCGGTTGTACCTTCAGTGCTTGGCTGCAGACAATGGATCGTGTTGCATGTGCCCGGATGGAAGCTGAGGCATGGGGGGGGGGGGGGGGGGGGGGGGGGGGGGGGTAGGTAGGCATAGTGGTCGGTAGGTTTTCGATATAGGGTCGGTGTTATGTGACCATCACTTATTTGCACCGTAGTGTCTAGGAAACGTGGACTACCCGTGTAGATTGCGTCCGCTGAGGTGATGGTGGAGTGAAGTTGTTGAAATCATGGTGGAATTTTCTAGATCTCTTCCATGGTTCCAGATGATGAGATGTCATCAATGTGCGTAGGTAGAGAAGGGGCGTGCAGGTGGACGAGAGCTGCGAAGTGTTGTTCCAGGTCAGCCCTTAAAATATTGCGCGTTATTGTGGGCCATGCGGGTCCCCATAGCATGCACCAATCTGGGGGATATTTATTGTCATCAAACGTGAAATAGTTGTGGGTGGGTAAAGACAGAGCTCACAGCCAGTTGTGCTGTGGCATCACAGGGATACTGTGCCTGACAGCTTGTATCATCTGTGTGTGGGATGTTTGTGCAGAGAGGCCTCTACATCCATGGTGGCTAGGATGGTGTTTTCTGGGAGGTGACCAATGCATTGTAGTTTCCTCAGGAAATCAGTGGTGTCACGGAGATAGCTGGGAGTGCTGGTGGCATAGGGTCTGAGTCAAGGGAATTTTGCTAAAGTTCACCCACCCAAACCTCATTGTAGAACTAGGGCCTGACGGACACTGCACAGTGCTGTCAAATGCACAAAGAAATCAACGGATAAGAGAAAAAATGTTTTCACTAACTTCATTTATAGTAATGGTAGGTGTTAGTTGTCACAATAGTAGCTACAACATGTTCAGACAAGTGATTTTCAAGATGACACCACCCCTTTAAAGGGTTACACTCTTGGAATGGTTGCTGGAAATTAAAAAAATTTCCCATATGAGAGAGGAATAATAAATGTTTACATCAATTGTAAAGCAAATAGGAGCCAAAAATTCTGAAGGCACAAAACATGTTGATCTCACAGGAATGGATTCAGATTTCAAACACATTCTTGGTTTTCAGCCCTAGAAATTAACAATACTAAAGACAATCTGCAGAAGAGGAAACAGACTAACATTCTTTTAACTCTCCATTGAATGTAAACTGGAACAGAACTAAAGGACTTATACAAACACAGCCATTAATGCCCCTTCTACAGTTGTGCTCACTCACTTGATACAGTATTTGTGCACAAAGGGCTATATCCTGCCACCCTTGCTCATGGGAAGTACAGTCAAACCTCGCAATAACGCCCCCCGCCATAACGCAAAATCGCATATAACGTGATCATAAGTTGGCTCCCCTGTAAGGCCTAATACCAGTGGTCCCCAATGCCATGGTGCCCGCCGGGAGATTATGTGCCCCTAGTGCCCAGCAGGGGAGAGAAGCCGCGGCCCGCGCCTGCCAGAGACAGAGAACTCCGAGGCTGCAGGCACCGGTGCTCACTGTCCCCAGCAGGCGCGGGGCCGCGGCTTCTCTCCCCTGCTGGGCAGTAAACGGTGCACGTCAATGCACCGCGTTGGGGACCACTGACTTAAACTGACTGGCTTGAAACCCCGCTATACTGCAACCCCGCATTTATCGCAATGGAATTTTTTGGACCCCAAACATTGCGTTTGTCGCAGCCCTAAAGCCTTTGCTCAAACATGGCGTCTGTTTGGCCAATTGTCGGTCAAAAGGTCACATTAGTACTGTGCGCAACACTGTAGTGCTGTGTGCATTTTCCCGCTCTTTTTGCCTGGTCACCTAGGGGTCAGGCTAGTGCCTTGTGCAAAAATACCAGCGTGCCGTGTGCATAAGGGTAGTGTGTCATATGCAGATCCTGTTTACGTGGAGGGCTCCAGCTTGGAACCTGGAAGGCGAAGGAGCTAGGGACCAATCAGATGCTGACATGAGTAAGAGCCTTCAAATAAAACTTTGTCTCAGGCCAAAATCTGCAGGAGCATCCGCATGTTTAACTGGAAGGCCTGATCACCCTTTCAATCAGAATGGTCTCCTGCGGATTTAGCCAGCTCGAGTCATGTTGTTACAGATTATTTCCCACCAATTCGTCATGCCCTTGGTGTCTGTACTGCTGGTCAGCTGCGCCTGGAGTGTGGTATATGCATTCTGATTGCTGTAAATACTCTGTCTGCTTAACTTCTTCCTTTTCCCCCTCTTTTACTTGGTACCAAGTTATGTATACAGTATTTGAAAGTTAAATTGTTGTATTGATTGCTATTGTGGTTAATTGTTGTACTTTACTCAGTTTGGTGTATCTGCTCTAATTTCTGGTGAGCAGTTAATCACAGATCATTTGGTTTCCTGTTGTTGGTTGTAAATAGATTGTTTCAAGTTGTGTAAATATTCTCGTTCTAATAGTATTGTTAGTTGGTAAAAGCGCTCCTCCCCAGCCCAAGTTGCAACTTATCCCCCATCAATAAACGGCCACGTGGTTTTGAACTTTCAATCCGTCACATTTTGATCTTCCTCAGTCGATCAAAAACTAACTCGAACTTGTATTGGTCTCGGTCAGCTTTATAGCAGGGTTTCACTGTAGTACCTTACTATGCACTAGTCCCACTGATTTCAATGGGATTACTCATGGAGCAAGAATTACACTCAGCATTAGTCAGGGTGGCAGGATCTGGCCCAACGAATCAAAACCCAGCTATATTAATTACTGCGGGGGGAATTCTGCACCACTGTGCATGCACAGAATTCATGGCCCCCACAGATTTTTTTGCTTCGCCACAGAAAAATAACTTGGACAGAGAAGCAAAGGGAAGCTGCAAGAGCAGTCATGCACCACTCCTTAGCAGCACAGGTACATCATTTCAGGTACCCGGAGGAGTGATAAATCACTGCAGGACTGGTGACATCCCAGCCAATGGCTCCTACCGTGAGCTGGGATCAGCTGCTAATCCTGGCTGGGCTGGAGGCAGGAGAGAACAGGATTCTCTCTTCCCCTGCAAGGAGTGGTTGGGGCTGCATCAAACCCATCCTCTCAAACCTCCCCCAGCTGCAGGAAGCTCAGCATCCTCCCCTGCTTCCTGCCCGCATCACTCCTCAACTGTGGGGGGAGGGATCCCAGTATAGGGAGCTGTTCCCCCATCTGCCCAACCCCCATGCATCCAGACTTCCCAGACCCAGACACCCCCACCAAGCTTCACCCCATACACACAGAACCCCCCCAGCCCTCCAGACTCAAACCCCATCTCACTGAACCTCAACTCCTGCATCTGGAGCCCCCTGCACCCAGACCACCCCCACTGAGATCCCTGTACTCACCCTGATGAGTCCCACACCCTTGAACCATCCTGAACCCCCACATCCAAACCCCCACCCCAGCAAGCCCCCCTTCTGTAAGCACCCTGTGCATTCAGATCTCCCCACACCAACCCCCCACACTGAGCTGCCTGCACCCAGATTGTCCCACACAGAATCCTCTCACCCCACACCTGGATCCCCCCCACAATAAGCCCCTCCACACTTGGATCCTGCCTGGCTGAGCCTGCCTGCCCCACACCTGGTGGGCCTGGCACAAAAGTAAGGGGCCTAGTTTTTCTGGGGCAGACCCAGGCCTTGTGCTGTGTCAGTCGGATGAAGCCTCACCACTGAATCCATGTCCTGTGGGTGGGGAGTCTGCAGGGTTCTCTCTCACCTTTGTGCAGCCAGGGATCTGTGCTCCCCACTGCCATGCTGGAGCCTCTGCATTTATTTGACAAATAAAACTTGCAGAATTTTTAAATATTGTGCACAGAATTTAATTTTTTGGCACAGAATGCCCCAGGAGTAATTAATGACAACCTCAGTGAGAAAAAATGGCAAGAAAAAAATCACTATTAAACAAAAGGCAAAACTAGTTGGAAAGGAAATTTTATAGCTAAGCTTCTAAGACAGAACTGCTTACGAAGAGGAATAAAAATAGTACTCAGTGTCCTTTAGAGCTTGAATACTTACTCTGAAGTATATTGCTAAGTGCATAAACAGCTTCTTGGTTACAGATGTTAAAAATAAAACATGCTGAGAAGCTTTTATATGTATATCTTTCTATCGCAAAAAGAAAATCTAGTCTGTACTTTTGGGTGGAAGACTAACAGCCTGATCCTGAGATATGCTTCTTGCTGAAAGCTGAAACCAACAGGAGTTGAGAGCTTTCAGCATCTCACAGGATTAGGTCCCAAGTGTGGGTACACATGCTTTACTAGCTAAGCAGCATTAAGGGTGGTTTTAGAAGAGGCTCTTCCCACCGGAGGATAAGTGTGCAGTGGCATTGGGCAGCATGGGAAGAGAGCTGGAGAAAAAAATATTAAAATAGAGTACAGGGTAGCTTCAGACTAACGGGTGAATATTAAAACTGATTTTCTGAGCAAAAGGAATGTTTTCAATACAAAAATGAAGAAACCAGGATCATCCATTTTTAAACTTTCCTAGTGAAAGAAAGAAGAAAAAAAAAAGACTATGTTGCCACTATTACTGAATTTGGAAAGATGATCCCCAGATAACATGAAACAGATCAGTATTGTTTAAGCAAACTGTCTTAAGATGCTGTCTCAAAGTGTCACCAACTGTAATAATTTTGCTCCTTTATCAGAAAACCATTTACAATAAACAGATTTTTGACAGCCTCAGGAATGACTGCTTTAAACAGTTCTCACTGCACTTATTGCAAATGGTTTATTAATACAAGTGCAAAAAGCTTACAAAAATAATTTGATAGCTTTATTAATGCAACAGGAGTTAAATACTTTTTTTTTTGGAAAGGAATTAGTGATGTTAAAATAACCAAATAAATTAATGTTACAGAAACACTGTAAAACTGTTTGGGCCCCACGTAATGGCTTGCCTTAACATTGTTATATTACAGTCTGGGGATCTCTTCTGGATTTTAAACGTTTATTTTGAGAGTTACAGTTGCTCATTTAAAAACAAAATTCTCAAGACCTGGTGCGACACACAGAAAGCTGGGTGCGCACACTCTGCTGTCTACAACAAGCAGTTTAGTGACAAATGTAAACAGGCACATGCAACATTCCTGTTCATATAAGGCCTGATCCAAAGTCCACTGATTTCAATAGGAGTCTTTCCACTGACTTCATTGGGCTTTGAAATAGCGAAGTAAACAAAATGAAGATGTCTTCTGCTCCATTACAAAGAAGGCTGAGGAGGGAGGCTAGGAGAGACAAATATTTGCCAGAGGGAAAGAAACTGTAGAGAAATAAATGTTATTTTTGTAAACTTGTAAGATGGCATCAAACAACTGATAAAAACGAGAAAAACTGCATATAAAAGGTTAGCTGACGATGACCCTTTATCCTAAAGATGCCAGCTAGCTTCCAAGTGGAAGAAACCTGTAAACTAGAAGTGTTAAGGGAAATCAAAAACCAGTGTGAGGTGGAAGTAGGAGCAGACCAGAGCTTTTTGAAAAGACAGGGAGATGAGATATTTGTAGGAAAGACTGCAGGAGACTTCCATCAAGAAAGTGCAACGTCGCAGATTGTGCATGGTTCTTTGAAGAAATAACATGGTATCATACTCTTTGTAGAATCCATAGAAGAGATCTCTCTTCACGTTTGAGGCTCCAAAGTTAATGTAACCCCTTTACAATTCTGGGTGCACAGCAGATCTGTTGGAGCATCTGAGTTGTTATTTCAGGAGAAAGTGAGCTGTCCAGATGTAGCGTAGTAACCAGAGCTGTCTGTGGAGAATCTCTGAGAAAGATGGACTGAATTCAGCTGTAGTTCTCCAAAGTAGAAGTTCTCAAAGATCTGAAAGAGAGGAGTTAGAACCCATGAGGAATGTCCAAACAAAACAGATGGAAGTATGTTTGCAGACCTGCCTGTAAAAATCAACCTTGGAAAGTCTCTTCTGATATTCAGTTCTAGTTCTGTATTAGTTTTCCATTTAGAATGACTCTTCAGAAGGAGTGTTTTGTTTTTAACAGAAAATGAGATTAGCCTTTGTTGAGGATGCCAGATGAAGTTTAGGAAACTGAATTCCTGTAGTACATACAGCACAGCTGCAATGCCAGCTTTCACCACCCAATCTCATCCATTTGTCTCAGCCATGAACTAGACGCGCAGTGGTACTTTTTTATATATTTAACACCATTATAAATGCTGGAAGCAAAGTGGGGTTTGGGATGGAGGCTGACAGCTTGCAAACCACCCCACCCCCCGCGGGTTCCCAACCCTGAGTTTGAGAATTCCTGAACTAGAGGGACCACACCACTAGATATGAGAAATTAATTCAGTCCCCAGGCCTATTCCAGTCCTTAGTGGAGATCACCAACAAAGGGGCCAGTCTGGGCTAAATATAATTGGTTTTGCAATGCCCATAAGAGACTGGATTGAGAACAGATCATTCACAAGTCAAACACTGGCATTGTTTGTGGCCAGTCTGGTCCAAATTCAGATTTGTACACAAGGTGAAAGGCTCTTTATCCTAACATTAAACCCCAAACCACTGAGTCCCTCTTTATTCAAAGACTTTCAAGAGCAAAACACAGTTCATCAGGGAGCCACTCTAGTAGTTAATGCCATTTATGAACCACACACAAAAGTGACATCAGAATTCATTATAGGAAAGTTCAATACTGCTTGGAAATGCATCATGTTGAAGTATAAAGTGCTTTTCCCATTCCATTAAGATGCAGGAAATTACTCTACCTTAAAATACCAGTGATGCCTTAGGAAAGCTTTCCAATAAAAATACTACTTTCAAACTCAGTTTAATGTTCCAATGCTGAGGGTCATCAAGGGCCTGAATGGTATGGTCTCCCTACCCGGGGGGAACTTAGAAACCCTCATTCAGTCTGTCCCCTCTTGAATTTTATATCTGTCCCTGTAAACACTGGCTCAAGACAGTCACACACAGCTCTTCCTGCCATTATGGAACATGCAAACATTAATGGCTAGGAAATGCTCAGTTCATTAAAGCCTGCCCTTCTAGGGCCAATGATGCATTGATTTTTCCATATGTCATCATCTTAAACCCAAGATCTAGTGCATCTACACAAGGATGCACTTTCCCCTTTCCAAAATGCATGCAGGTCTCGCCAGCACTGATTTATACAATTTGCTTCTATTGCTGGCTTTGAGAAATTGGTTCGACACTGCGAATACCCCTTTCTGTAAAAAACAAACCCCACCCCTGTCCTGGAAATGCTCATGGGATAATTCTTGATTTTATTTTAAAGTGAATTCAGCTCTGGTGAAAGCTGCTTAATAGCTTTGGAGATGGAAATTCCCTATTTATCCACAGGAGAACTAATGAAAGCTCCCTTGACCCCCAATGCTGCACCAGCGGGGTACTTCAGCTGTGGCCTGGATGCACCAACTCCAGGAGCAGGAGGATAGTTGAGTCATCCTGGCTAATACAAACCTCTGCACCTGTGTATGAAACTACCAGTTTGTCTGGACACTTGTTCACTGGGAACTGGGCTAAGAAACGCAATTTATTCATAAAAAGAACAGGAGTACTTGTGGCACCTTAGAGACTAACAAATTTATTTTAGCATAAGCTTTCGTGGGCTACAGCTCACTTCTTCCGTCAGTCACCAAACTATTACATAGTAACTTTTTGCTTACTCTCACTACCAGCATAGGATAGATTCAAAACAGTAACCAACATGACAAAGGCTGTGTCCCCCATTACCAATCAGCCAGTTCATGGTGATCTTCATAACATCTGCCCATGATCTATTTTTTTAATTAGTAACTACTAAAACATTTTATCTCCATTTAATAATTCTGTTCTCTTCTTTTAGAATCTAGTATACATCTAACTGTCAACTCACTTCTAACAGGGGTTTAGAGGTGGGATTAGCAAATTCATCATTCATAATCCTATTAAGTTAGAGAAACTGGCTGTAAGTCACCAAAAGGTAATTTCCAGAATGCACTTGGCATTGACAGAAGCCAGCTGCCCTGCTAATGGGGATCTCTCAGATTTATTTCCTGGCAGGAGGCTCTCCCACAGTAGTGGTCACTGCATTCTTGTAAACATGAGTAAGGAAAGCAGCCGATTTTGCTTCCAAGGCAGAAATTCAAGTCAGTATAAGGAGATGGACTTTACGATTGTCACTCACTTCTTCATATCTAGGTACTCTTTTTTTCTAATGAGTTCTGCCCTCCCCTCACTGCCTAATCCATTTGCACGGAAGAGAGCTGCTTTTCCAAGCAGTACGTTAGTCAAGTTTCCTCCATTATCTAGAATGTTCACTGCTGCAATGCTTCTAGCTCCCCGAAACTCTGGAATGAGAGGTCACTTCCAGTGATGAGCTGCCAAAATGTTAACAACCAGTTCCCTATAAAAAGTTTTGATTTAAGGGATGTTCCACAGTATATATTTTTTGTACCTTTCTCCATAAGATATGGCAATGCACTGAGTCATTGAAAGTCATACTTAACAATAAAAAAAACATTCTTACATGTTTATTACAATAACCCCTCGCCTCCTCTCCCCCAATAATTGTGAGGTAGCTGCTGATGTTTTTCTTACACCTGACATAGCGTTACTGAGCTCCTGCTGCTCGGCCAGCCAGCTCTGAGCGGGAGGAGCTCAGCTCCGGAGACATCCTCGTGGGGCATGGGGCCCCTGCAGGGCCCAAGGCAAATTGCCCCCGCCCCCCAGAAGCCCTGGAGCTCACAGGCCCCTCCCTCTTACCTTGCCGGCAGCCACTCAAAGCAGCAGGACTCAGGAGCTGAGCTGCCTCCCCAGCTAGGACTCCTGGGAGCTCAGGTAGGGGACAGGACGGTCCCGCAGGCCTAGTTGTTTGCCCACCTGCCTGCCCCTTAACAGCAGGTTCTACACCAGTGTCTAATTTTAACAATCAGCTCTTGCGACCCGGTGGGAACCAGCACCAGCTCACCACTAGTCACTCCTAAACCCCAATTTCCCAAGTGCTAAGCACTCTTCCTTTCTAGATCCTGGGCAAGCTCAATTTCAGCTCTTTCGCCTATTTATCCACCTCAGTGGAGGAATCTGCTGTGGTCTATTACTTGAGTTCAGGAGAAACGCTTTTCCTGTTCAGAATTTTTGTCATCTCCTCCTCTTGTGCTGTGCAGAGTTTTGAGGATTGGATGGATACAGCTCAGCTAGCAGGAATTTAATTGAAATGCAACTATAGCTCTAATGGAGCACACACCATTTAAAATGAGATATTTTAACAAGGTATCTAAACAGCAGGACACATGAAAGATGAGAAATGACTAAGAAAGCCCAAACCCCATTCTATAAAATTATAAAGATTAAATATGTTCCCAGAAGCTTCTGAAGTTCACATTAGAGCACAGAGGACCACAGTGTCATTAGTGAAGGTAAAATTATTTCTTCTCTCTCTCTCTCATTTATTTATTTATTTATTTGCTGTGATTGCTCTGAAGATTAGTTTTTGTTACATCTCCAGACCAGGCTTAGTGTCAATGGCCTGAAATCTACAAACCATAAGAAAACTTTAAAACTCAACTCTGTCAAGATGCTCACATAGTTTATTCCCAGCCCACTCGCCCACTGGTCCTTATAACCCTCTCCCTTGGAAAAAGAGAACACATCTGCTTCCTCAACAAAAATGATCACCCCATCAATGCTTACACAATAGAGATTGCTGTAAAGTTCTTGTGAATCTGGACATATTGGCATTTTAAGTTATTTTAAAGAGAAAACGGACAAATTTATTTTTGTGGGGAAATAATATACTCAAGAATTCCATGAACTTTGCAAATAAATAATAAAGTTACATGTTGGGGTGGTCCAGTCCCAACAGCAACTCACTGAAATCAAATCCATATACAAAAGAGTTTATAATAGCAATCCTTTCAAAATAATTACTTCTGCAATCTTTCAGTATAACAGCTTGGTTTTGTTTATAAGTAATGGACGTCTCAAAATAATAAGTGGCAGCATTAATTAAAAAAATCTCTTGAGTAGCGTCAGTCGTTTTGTCAATAAGATCAGAGGCTTTCCATTCATACGATGCAAGAAGTGAAGAACTTCTACCCCCTTGCCTTTTTTTAAAGAAGAGACAGAGGTGTGAGAGTTTTCCCCAGGGATAAAACTGCTGAAATGCCTGAGTTTTAGGCTATGTCTGCGCTAGAGACCTTTCAGCAACACAGCTGAACCCCCTATGATCTCCTGCATAGCTGTTTTATGCTGGCAGGAGAGAGCTCTCCCATCGACATAATTAAACCACCCCCAACGAGCGGTGGTAGCTCTGTCAGAAGGAAAGTGTCTCCCACCGACATAGTGCAGTCCACACCAGCACTTCCGTCGGTGAAACTTATGTTGCTCAAGGGGGTGTTTTTTTTCACACAAGTTATACCGACAAAAGTGCTAGGGTAGACAGCATTAGTAATAAAGCTGTACATTCTCAAAGTAAAGCAGCTCCAAGAACAACCATAGCCATTTTTCCTGCCTTTATTTCAAGACTTCTACACTTTTACTGACACCTCCTCACTCCCTCAGGGTCCCAATGACAAAAGCAATCAGAGTCCACAAATACTGATCCTGGGTAGCATTGCCACCTATCTAGGTTTTCCCAGCATCATCCCTTTTTTGAAGTAGCTGTTCTGGGAAATCTGAAGGGCCATTGCCAGCTGTCCAGTTTTATGGGCTCAGGATCATCCCTGATGTCCTGTACCACAGGGGTGGCAATGCTATGGATAAAAACAAGAGTGTAACTGGAAGGCCCTGAATATTTTATATCTTTGTTCAACCAGGAAATCCCAATTCCTCAAATACAATTAGGAAAGGGGTCTTTCAGCTCCTAGAGTGGAATCATCCTTCCATTTTTATGTTTTTGAGACTTTGGATTTCCTGGTTGAACAAAGATATAAAACATTCAGGGACCTCAGCTACCAGAAACAGTTTCTAGGATCACCCTCCCCCTAAGAGAGTGTGAGTGTGTCTTGGTAAGAACTAAGGCAGAGGTGGAAAAGAAAATTCCCTTTGGCTTCCTCACCCTGGAGGAAACTTACTCAGAGAGAGCTGGAGCACAGCCAATGAAATGCTTTGTGTAACATACTTCAGTGGGACAGAAAAATGATGTGTAGAGGACATTACATTCTAAATTGGTAATGTGCTAACTCTAAAAACTGTCCAAACCTCATTTTCTTCCCACTTGCTCAGTTTTCATTCACACACCTTGCTAAAAGACTGGGGGGAAATAGTCACAGATCAATATTTGGTATTTAGCAGAAGAGATCAACATGGTTACCAAAAGCTGAGCCATTTGACAGGACTGGGATATGAGGCTGTAGCGGGGGCCATCACCCCGCTTCTGTCTGAAGGGGATAAAGCAGCCCTGGAGAGGGCTGCAGCAGAGCAAGCTAGGCTGATGGGGAAAACAGCCACAGCTGTGGTCAGTTTAATCAGGGCCCAGCTGGCCCTTATAAGAGGACTGTGGGCCAGAAGCTGAGGAGACTCTCTCACTTCTGAGAAAGAAGGACCTGGGTGCCTAGGAGCTGAGAAGGGTACCTGAGGTGGAGCAGTGCTGGGGAAGGGTAGAGGGAGCTGGGGAGCTCCAGTCTAGTAAAACCCCAGGCTGTAGGCCTACCAAGGGGCTGCAGAGGGGCAGCCCAGAAATAGGCAGTGGCAGCTGGTCCAACCCCCTGCTGATGATGAATGGTTTATAGATTAAAGTCAGCCCCAGTGAGCAGGGGCTAGATGGTGACTGGCAGTAGCCACTGAGGCAAGGTGGGGATAAAGAGTTGGGGGTTCCCTTGGGTGGGGAGACCCAAATTGTAGGTTACTGCTGGGGGCAGAACCGGGGTCCAGGAGGGACACAGTGACCAGTGGCAGGCGAGCCACCGGCCTGCAGAGGGTACTCTGGGCTTAAAGAGCTAATTCCCAGGACAACCTGCAGGAGGCGCCCCACCACAGAGGTTCAGCAAAAGAACATTAATTCTATAAATCCTACACACACTGAAAGATTGACTGTCTTGCTTCCTCAAGAACAAACAAGAGCTTTTTTTATTACTGCACATGAAGGTGAATTTGATGGGTGCAGAGGTCAGTTCACATAGTCAACACCATACTTGCCTTTGCTTTTCTTGGAATTACACTACTAAAAGCATTTTGAGTGAATCTACTCATTAGCCCAAGTGCCTTCCCCCTAAAAATATTGACTTGGAGCTGGAGAATATGTTGTACGCTGTTCAAAGTGGGTCCCGAGTGTCCTTAAGCAAACAAATGCAAGCAGAGGTAGGTGGTGTCACCCAAAATGCCACTAATAAGTACAGTATGGATGCCTAAACAGATGTCAGAGCCTTCCAAAAGAGATCCTCTGAAAGGAATATACTAAACAGAGGAAGCTTCCAAGGGAAGTGAGATGACACACTCATCCCCTTACTTTTAATCCTGCAGCCTGGGAGATCTATTGTGCCAATCCAAATCTGTGGGGTGTGCGTAAATGCAGGGTGTTGCAAATTCTTTATGCTGTGACTCCTTCCTGCTGAAGCAGACACACAGTGACAGTGAATAGGGAATAAGCAACCTCCACCTCGCCTTACATAAACTACTTAACGATGGGCAGGGGCGCACAGTAAGGCCACCTTTGAGAGAATGCAGGAGCTATTACTTAGTTGTTTTTCATGGGAGCAACTAGCCAAAAAGGGGACAGAGAATACACAGAGTCATGTCTACCCTTCCTCCCACATCAGCCCGCAGAATTCCTCCTGCACCTTCTGAAAACAGGCGCTGCCTTAAAGACGCATACTAGTAGGCACTTATCAAGGGCCCAATGCCCTTCAGCAGATTTATATAAAAAATCCACTTCTAAATTTCTCCCCATACCACACTGTATGGACAGTCATTTATTTTGAGCTAGAGATCTAGAATCAAAATGATTGTCATTTTTATAGTCCTGGTCCCTCTCATGTTAGATCGGTGATCAAGATCACTTTATGCCCAAGATCACTTTTTGAATCTAAGGGCAACCCAGGATATACCCCTCCCCTTCCCCAAAGTCCCACCCCACTCACTCCATTCCTTCTTCTTTCTTTTGCTCGCTCTTCCCCACCCTCACTCACTTTCACTGGGCTGGGGCAGGGTGTTGGAGTTCTGGAAGCTGTGCAGGCTCTGGGATGGGGGCAAGGCGTTCGCTGTGTGGGAGGAGGCTCTGAGCTTGGGGCAGGGGGTTGGGGTGGAGGATGCAGACTCTAGGAGGGAGTTTGGGTGCAGGAAGGGGCTTCTGGCTGGGTCAGAGTGTGGGAAGATAGGAGGGGGTATGGGGTGCTGGCTCTGGAAGGGGGGTCAGGCCTGGGGCAGAGTGTGGGGATGCAGGAGGGGATACAGGATGCTGGCTCCGGGAGGGGGCTCAGGGTGCAGGCTCCAGGAAGGGGCTCAGGGTGCAGGAGGAGATATGGGGTGCAGGCTCCAGGAAGGGACTCAGGGATGGGGGTTGGGGTGCAGCCTCTCACTGGGCAGCACTTACCTCCGGTGGCTCCCGGTCAGTGGTGGGTACAGCAAGGCTAAGGCAGGCTCCCTGCCTACCCTGGCCCCATACCACTCCTAGAAGGGGCCAACGTGCCCCTGTGGCCTTTGAGGGCATGCAGGGGGCACATGGCTCCGCACACTGCCCCTCTCTGAAAGCACCACCCCCGCAGCTCTCCCGGCCAATGGAAGCTGTGGGGGCAGTGCTTGCAGGCAGGCAGACGCGCGCAGAGGGAGACTCCTGTCACCCCGCCCCCAGGGCTGCACTGGCCGCTTCCAGGAGCGGTGTGGGGCCGGGGCAGGCAGAGACTCTGCCTTAGCGGCAGCCACACTACACTGCCACCGGAGATCGCAATCAACTGGGAGATTCTCTAGGAGATCGACTGGTTGGTGATCACTGTGTCAGACACTCCTGTTGGAAGTTTAAAAATAAATTATGCACAGATTACACTGCAGGGTGCCCTAGGCGTGCTGGCAGTCATTTTGTAACAAAAAAGATGGAACACTGAAGTATGTGTTTTGGTAACCACACACACACACACACACACACACACAATTAAACATTGCAAATGTAAGCAAAAATGTGATCATAAACTTCAGTCCAAACCTCAACGGTCTCCTTTTTTAAAGAGTCTGTAAACTGAAGCAGGCCATCAAAAATAGGTGCATTTTTTTCTGCATTTTTAAAAACACACTTACTTATTGCAAAAATACATTAAACAAGTAACATTTCAAGATGAACTATAACTGTGCCCACATTACTTTTCAGCATCTTTTATCTTATGCATTTGTAAAGCACTCACCACCAAACTACTTATGTCCTGTGGTTTCCTGTAGACAACCTTCCCAGAATAAGTTGGTACCTCTGTTTTCAAGCCTTGGAACAGCAGTGGTAAATCACAGAGCTAAACCACAAAGACAGCAGCAAAGCACTTCAGCTCCATTTATTCAGAGCAGGAATGCCAGCACAAACTGGTGCTTTTAAATCATCTACATTGGTGCAACAAATATGAGAAATATTAATGGATTTGTCTGAAGAGGCAATGGGCAGCAGAAGGACAAAAGGCAAGAGGAGGGAAGGAAGCAATGGAATTTAAAACTTCCTTCACATACTCTTTTAAGATTGTACTTTCAGCTGCTTAGCCTGGATTTTGCTGCTATTGTCAGGATTACTGATAAATCTCCTTAAGTGGCATGGTCAAAATCAGTGTGTCCAAGCAGTTCTCTTGAGAGTCTCAATACTTAAAATGCCAAAAGGAACAACTCACTGCAATTAAAAACTACCATCAAAGAGCTGCATTATCACTGGATGAAATGCGCACACACACACACACACACCCCACAGTCTGCAGGGAGATGAGTCTGCTGCAAACTGCAGCCACATAAATACTGCCTTAGGGTAGGGCTATTGTAGATTAACCGCACAAAACTGTCCCTGGTGAATCAGCACTGTAGCATAGCACTGTAGGTCACTAGCCTGTGACCAAATAACCTAAAAAAATCAGCTTCCTTTTTCATGGATATGATAGGCCCAAGTATTTCAACCTGAAGCAAGTATCAAAAATATGAATTCTCTTTTGGGAAGCAAAGGAGTAAGGGGCAGTGGCTAGTACACCTCTACCTCGATATAACGCTGTCCTCGAGAGCCAAAAAAATCTTACCGCGTTATAGGTGAAACTGTGTTATATTGAACTTGCTTTGATCCACCAGAGTGTGCAGTCCTGCCCCCACAGAGCACTGCTTTACCACGTTATATCCAAATCCGTGTTATGTCGGGTAGCGTTATATTGAGGTAGAGGTGTATATAAAAAAACTAATCAAATGCCTACCATGATAGATGGTAGGATAATAGAGCAATCTCTTTTCTCTCCAGTGTGAAGGTGCTGCACATTTGCTAAAATTGCTTAGTGGAGTTTACACATATGCAGTGCGCAAGGATGACTCTGCTCTATCCCTGCTGGTGTGCATCTCTTACAAAAATGAAATTCTGAAATGCACCATGCAGTTAGCAAACCAGCACTTTGCACACACAAGGCACAGTGCTGGGAATCCGTGGACAGAAATGTCAGGCAATGGAGACGTGCAGAGACTGCTTATGCTAGGATATCAAATTCAGGCTCAAAAGCGGGGGTTTACAGATAGAAAGGGTCAGCTGTTTTACATACTGTGACTGCAGCCACCAACTTCCCCAACCACATCCACTACTTAGCTGGTCCTAATCAGAAGCTGCATTCAAGTATATGAAAGAATCACTGAAAACCAAAGTAGAATTAAAAAGACAAGTTCCAAGGCACCAGCAGGTGTGATGCTGGAAAGCAGCACGACAGACATTCACCTGCATGTTTCAGAGTAGCAGCCATATTAGTCTATATCCGCAAAAAGAATAGGAGTACTTGTGGCACCTTAGAAACTAACAAATTTATTTGAGCATAAACCTTCGTGGGCTACAGCCCACTTCTTTGGACGCATGTTAATCTGCTCGCCTGATTATGAACACACAACAAGCCAAGCAGAATCCTGTGTGGAAGGTCACCATCCTCAAGAGCATGGGGGGCAGGGGGTTGTGTGTGTTTGGGGGTGGTGGTGCAGGGCAGAGCAAGGTGTTTACCAATCCTAGATTTTACCAAAGCATCTGGCTGGTCAGTGCAGAAGGTTCGGTCCCATATTAATTTTCAGAGAAGCTGGGAGAACAGAAATTCTGTTCAGAACTGTATAGCCACCAGACTTTCCCCTCTCTGGAGACACCTCAAGCAGTGCCCAGTTAGTGGGGTACAAGAGCCCAGTGATAGAGACAGCCTTTAAAACTAGAAAAATCTAAACTTAGATGAAATTAAAACTCTCCTGTCTCTGAAATGTAGCAGTAGGTTAGGGAAGCATTTCCCTTTAAATAACACCAATACATTAGCTAGCCCATTAAATTGCAGAGAAGATCCAGTGGCATTTCTTAAAACGAATACAACCCCTCTAAAATCTGAACCAACAGCATAAAGCAATCTATTCATTAATTTTTAATCCACCTATAGCTTTTTCAAAGTCCACTCCAGAGCAAAGGTCTACACAAAAGGATGAATGGTTTCCTAGACGAAAAAGGATGCTCTGCAAATTAATCAAAGTCAAGAGATCAGAAGGCACTTTCTGGGGGTCTTTGGGCAAATCAAAGTCTCTCCATACTTCAGACTATCAGTCTGCAAAATGAAGATTATGCTACTTATCTGTTTGACAGGAGTACTGTAAAATGTAATTAATGTTTGTACAGTATTTTCATAGCTTGTGATGGAATATGCTATAGAAGAGCAAAGTATATCATGATTTATCACTCTGAAAAATTTGGCTAAACCAGAAGCATGATACCAATATAGACAAGAGAGGATAGAGCACTTAGCTAAGTATGTCTCCCTACCAACCAAAGGATAAAACTCAGCAAAGGTAGTGAGGATACAATCTTCCCCTTGAGACAACTGATATAGGTACCAAGGAAGAGCGGAAGGACTAGTAGAGCAAAGTGATTGATGGCAAAAATCACTCAAGACAAAAATGATTTATAAAAATGGAGGTGAATTTTACAGTTCATGAACGTGCGCAACAGACAGCTCTAAATACAGTACAGCTTTGCGAAGCATCTAGCTTGCACTTTGCCATCTGTCCCCACACAGCTCTGCAAGTGAACCTCAAGTGTTTCATGTAAACACCCTGCTATTCCAGTTCTGGGCCCTCACTGAGCTGTCTAATGCACCTCAATCCTAATTTGTATCACTCACCTTTTCCACTTGGAACACCCAAACAGATCTGCAACTTCTTCTTAGCTCTCTATTGCGCCCCTGCTGTTCCTAGCAAGTCTGTCTAGAGAAGAATTTGCCAGTAGTAGTAAAGTTTGGGCAAATGCCCTTAAAGACTATGCTGAGAGAAAGCCAAACTCATTTAATTTGTGACCAAACCTAAACTTCAGTTTAATCCTCTAGAACAAGTGTAGCCAAACTGTGGCTCATGAGCCACATGCGGCTCTTTTACAGTTAAGTGCAGCTCACTGAGACCACCACATACCCCCCCCACACACATTCTTCACCTTCCAGAATGCAGGGGGCGGGGGGACTTGGGGCTTCTGCCCTGCAGGGAGTGATGGGACTAGGGGATTCTTCCCTACGGCGGGGGCAGAGGGGAGAGAGGAGGAGAGATATGATCTAAGGGCTTTAGCCCCTTATCCCAGTAACACTGCTCCACGGGGCAGGTTGTGCGTGTCTTGAGGATCTTGAATTTCTGAAGATTATTGAATGTAGCTCGGAGCATCAGTAAATTTGGCTGCTCCTGCTCTCTATTAGCACATGGAAGAAAAGATACAAACTTGCAATCAAGCATACAACCTGGCAACATGTCAAATTCTGGGAAGTTTGTTCAATTAACAGCTTTCTATTTTCACATTCAAAATATGTTTTCTGAAGCATTTCAGTGCCAAAAATGGTTTTACTCTAGTTATTATTCACTCCGGGCTCTGTTACCCCAATGATCATCTGACAGAGGTTTAATGATGTTTGGAAGCTTTCCAGCAATAATGTAGGACTGCAGAAAGAGCAGGCAGACAGGTGCTGATCCAGAGAGGCAGCTCCTTATAATGCACACCACCTTCTGTCAAAACTAGAAAGCTGCTCCCTTTTAATGGCTTTTAAGGCATGCTAGCCAGATGATGAACATGTTTAATTATTACACAGGTGTTCTATGATTAAGAGGTGCTCCAGAGGAGTTCCACAGCAAACAGAAAAAAAATTACAGGGAGTGGAAGAGAGGGAAGGCATTTTACCTTCACAAGCACATCTCACACCAGGACTTCAAAATCAGAAAGACAAAGAACAAACATGTCAGATAGAGATTTGGATCATTTGTTTTGTTCTGCAAGCACACATCTGGCTCTGACCCACTCCCTCTTCCCCAGTGACATGCAATGTAATCCTTATGCTCTTGATAAGGTGATGAACAACCCTTAAATGTTATTTAAATTCTAGATTTCTGATGGGGCCATAGAAGATATGCATGTACATATTTTATCAGATACAATGAAGCAATATGGACTTCAGTGTGGTAGAGCGTCTAGCATCATAAAAATTCAAATGATCCATTTACTATTTTCTCAATTTATATACAATGCAAAATACAAATACCAGAATTTATCACAAATTCATCATTAATTTCTTTCTCAATTCTATTAAGTGGTTCTGCAATACAGCAAATAAACATGAAATTATTACAACTGAGTTTTTAAAAAAAAATCTCAGTGTAAACCACAGCACAAAACTACTTACATATTTTCTTAAATAAAAGGAAATAAAATTAAAATCAGCCTCTTATTAAATAAGCTATGCTTTGGCTTTTAAAGCACTAAACATGTAATCAGTTTTTACTGGAAAGTTATCATTACTTATTAAGAATGGGAGGGTAGAATTTGTGGACTGCAGTAAAGCACATACAAAAGCAAAGAAATAAGTATTTGCTATAAAAATAAGAAAGCACTATATAACATTGGGTGTTTTGCACAAAATTTCATGCAATAATCCCAAAATACACAAACATACCATCAGTATAGCTAATACAGTAGCCAACATTTTAAACACAGGTGCAAAGCCAACATTTGGATACATGAATGAATGAATAAATGTTCAAAAACATTCAGCACCAACAGGATCCAGCAAAGTCTATGGGGAGCTGCAGCATGCTCCACACTTTTGAAAAATAAACCATTTATTTAGGTCTCTAAATACAGCTTTAAGATTGAGATTTTTTCAAAGCTATGCAGGGGATCTGCCACACAACTTACATTTAAATTAATGCCACCTCTCTTCCTGCCCCAGCTTGAGGAGGATGTGGTTGTAGTACTCCAGGACTTCAGTGATCCCCACCTTGCATGCTGGGGTTTTAGGGCTGTTACAGGGGTTGATATAGCTTAAAGCAGTTGGCACAGAACCATCTCCAGAACTAGGGGCCTGCAAACAACTCTTTTGGGGCTTCCACCACAGCGATTTCTAGAACAGCTGAGGACTGAGTCTGGTTCACAGAGAGGCCAAAGATTACTGACAGCGATTTAGGACCTTCTTCTTGCCATTGCCATCTTTTGTTGTTTCTTTATTTGTTTTGTTTTTTTAAAGGAAGAAGAAAAAACTACTTCAGGCTCTATTTATCTCCCAGTTATGTTTTAGTATCTGGCAGATGTGAAAAATTCACAGGCTGGTTGGAAATATAACAGATGGTTCCTTCTCCTCAACTGTTGTTCTATGAAATCACAGTTCATTGTGAAATTGTGGGATCACTGCATCAACAACGAGCATGTGATACATAAACTAAGGGCAATGGGAAGGTAGTCAGTCAGACATACTCCATCATGACAGTTAAATTCATCTGATAGGTGCTTGCTGTTGTTTCTAAAGGCAAGACTCTTTGGGGTCAGCTGAGGGGCTCTCTCAGTGGAGGCCTTTCCCATTGAAATTCACTCTCCTTCACAAGCACAAATCTTGCAATGTTCAGGGCACAATGCAAGACATTTGTTTTAGGTTCCGATTCTCTCTCTTCTTCGTCAGTTTATAAAATAAATTCACTTCAACTATATAAATAAGGCCTAGCTGCTATGGTGAAAAGCACTTTGCAAACCAACAAATAATACAAGTGTGTCTCAGAATTAACTGAATTACTAGTTGTCTTTGAAAACACCAGCACATTTACGAGTTGCTAACTTTCTAAAGTCTACCATACATAAAACTAGTGAATACAGAGTTGAACATGTCTTTGGAAAAGTTTCACAACTCCTGAATTAACTTATTAATTTCCAAAGAGTGACCCACCTCTTACCAACAGAGGTCACTTGCAGCCCACCTCTCCTCCTAATCAGGAACAACTGTGCAACATCCTTCTGGCCCCATGCAGTACAAACTACAGCAAATGCTTATATGCAGCTAGGCTGACCCATTTCCAGCAGCTTTCACAATTGTTTATGCTTATTTTTGCAATGAAGAGGTTGGATGTCTAGAAGCAACTGGAAACAAGGAGCAGCTGCCACCAGCATACAATCAGCCAACTCTACTCAGACCATGAGTGGTCCATAGAGTACAGCTTAGGAACCACTGAGTTAATTCATACAGATTCAGGAAATTATAATACAAATGGACCCAGATGCCTTTTGGATAAACCACCTCCCTTTCCTAATCAACTTGTTCTTTTTCATGTACTTCAACACTATGTCTCTGTATTCTATTAAGGAACCATTGTAATTCAACTCTTGACAGTTACTGGTGAAAACCATCTCCTGAACACCAAAGTAGTGAAGCTGGTGATTGCTGTCTATGGCAGAATAGTGATTTCAGGGAAACTAAGAGATGGGATGTCCACTGGAGTAACAAGGAGGAGATGGGCAAGGAGAAGAAGAACCAGGAAGGAGAGCTACTGAATTCCTAGAGCTTGATTTTCAGAATTGCGGAGCACTCTCAACTCCAACTAAAGTCAACAGAAGTAGAGGGTGCTCAGAAACTCTGAAACTCAGGTACCTGGTCTACTGACACATGGTCATCAAGTCACATAGCAAAGCTAAAGACCAGTCAGGCTAGCTAGTACAACCTTCATCCATTATATTTTCCCCTCACGTGACTTGTCTCAGCTTTTCTGAATACTTCCAGTGACCTCCTCTTTAGTCTACTTTAATGACTGACAACTCTAACAAATGACATTTTTTCTCAATGCCTAGTATGAATTCTCATTTTCCACTTCAGAACAGTGCTCCTTGTTTTGCCATACTCAGGTGATGTGTATAAGCCTTTTTCATCACGGATGTTATTTCAATGAAAGTATTTATACAGTGACCTACATTTAACTCTTTTCCCAGATTGCTGATCAACTTTTATACTGTCTCATATTCAAAACTGTCTTCCAAGCGTAGTGTCATTCTAATTGCCCTTTTTAAATCCAGTATAGCATTTCAGTATCCTTTAAATAATGCAAGGATTAGAACTGAATGCAATATTCTGTACTCTGCAAAGTGGCATTACCATCTTTGAAATTTTGCTTTTGATTCTTCTTTAAACAAAGAAAAACAGATCAGGAAGGGGGACAGGGATAGCTCAGTGGTTTGAGCATTGGCCTGCTAAACCCAGGGTTCTGAGTTCAATCCTTGAGGGGCCACTTAGGAATCTGGGAAAAAAATTGGTTCTGCGAGTAAAGGCAGGGGGCTGGACTCAATGACCTTTCAAGGTCCCTTCCAGTTCCAGGAGATTGGTATATCTCCAATTATTATTATTATAAATATACTTGAGAAAGCACTAGCTCCACTCCTCTCCCCCCAATATAATAATGCTGCATTATAGGTTTCTGTTCAGTTTCTCTCTTACCCTGTCTTTTTCTGATTCAAAACTTTCTAAATAGTTATCTCTCACTTTATACTGGTTACCATTTATCCCCAAATGTATTACTTTGGATTTATTTATAGTGTATCACCTAGCTGACTGCAATGAAAAATCTCTAATCTTTTCTGACTGTTCCGCAGTTTTGATGACTCCTTATGTATATTTCCTATCCTTTTGATTTTGTATTGTCTGTAAATTTAACTTGAAACAGAGTCTGTTTCCTCAAGATCATTAACAAACAACTAAACAGTGTAACTCCAAACACTGATTGCTGTGGAACACCATGAAAAACATTCCCTATCTGGAGGTGGTACTATTATTATTCTATTCACAGGCAGGCAGGCAGCTGTTAAATCCATGTTATTGTATTTTTACCTAGGCAGTTATTTTTCCTATCTCATAATACATTTTTTTAATGTGGTACTATATTCAATGTCTTAATGAAATCCAAATACTGCATATTATGTCCACTGCACATTCTTGGCCACCAACATAAAATTATAGCAGAGAATACTATCACATTCACTTGGCAAGATCTGTTTTTCATTAGTTCTTGTTTATCAATCAAATATATTTTTTCCCCTCAAATGTAGGCAGATGCAGTCCCTTAACATACTATTTCATCATCTGTATTAAAGCAGAACCTACAGCCTCAACTGAGATCAGGGCTTCACCACACTTGGTACTATTCATACAATAAGAGGAAGTCCTTGCCCAGAAGACCTTACAATTAGAGCTGTCGATTAATCACATTTAACTCACACAATTAACTCAAAAAAACCCCTAACTGTGATTAAAAAAATTAATCGTGATTAATCACACTGTAAACAGTAGAATACCAATTGAAATGTATTCAATATTTTGGATGTTTTTCTACATTTTCAAATATATTGATTTATATTACAACACAGAATACAAAGTGTACAGTGCTCACTATATTATTTTTATTACAAATATTTGCACTGTAAAAATGATAAAAAATAGTATTTTTCAATTCACCTTATATGAGTACTGTAGTGCAATCTCTATGGTGAAAGTATAACTTACAAATGTAGATTTTTTTTGGTTACATAACTACACTCAAAAAGCAAAATAATATAAATTAAAACTTTAGAGCCTACAAGTCCACTCAGTCCTATTTCTTGTTCAGACAATCATTAAGAGAAACAAGTTTGTTTACATTTATGGGAGATACAGCTGCCTGCTTCTTATTTGCAACGTCACCTGAAAGTGAGAACAGGGGTTTGCATGGCACTTTTGTATTCAGCGTTGCAAGGTATTTATTTACACGTTATATATGCTAAACATTTGCATGCCCCTTTATGCTTTGGCCACCATTCCAGAGGACATGCTATCATGCTGATGATGCTCGTTAAAAAAATGTGTTAATTAAATTTGTGACTGAACTCGTTGAAGGAGAATAGCACGTCTCCTTCTCTGTTTTACCCACATTCTGCCATATATTTCATGTTATGGCACCCTTGGATGATGACCCAGCATGTTTGTTTTAAGAACACTATCACAGCAGATTTGAAAAACGCAAAGAAGGTACCAATGTGAGATTTCTAGAAATACCTACAGCACTCGACCCAAGATTTAAGACTCTGAAGTGACTCCCAAAATTTGAGAGGGTCGAGGTGTGGAACATGCTTTCAGAAGTCTTTAAAGAGCACAAGGCTAACCTTCTCTATCGTAACTTCAAATATGTTGCCCATGACAGAGATTAGCCATTAAACGAACTGGTTAGTAGTTTCCATTATCTTTTTACTTTCTTTCACTCTGTTTAGAGATTAATTTTTCTGATAGGATTCAGTTGATTTTTCACAGCTGCATCCCACCAACTGTCCCCTTTGATTTTTTGCCTATGTACCTATTAATATGCAACAGAAATATAATGTGTGTCAAGGTTAATCTATTTACTTACCCAAAGTTAGTTACCATCTTCTTTAAAGATAACTGCAATTACTCCTTTATTACCACTACCCCAACCAACAAAACAAAAAAACACTCAATTTACATTCAACAAGAATCTAGATGCTTTTCCATCCTATCTTGGACCTTCTTTATTTCAGATGTACTAGCAAATTATAACCATTATATATTTATAAAATAATAATGGGAGATATACCTCTCTCTCAGAACTAGAAGGGACCTTGAAAGGTCATTGAGTCCAGCTCCCTGCCTCCACTAGCAGGACCAAGTACTGATTTTTGCCCCAGATCCCTAAGTGGCCCCATCAAGGATTGAACTCACAACCCTGGGTTTAGCAGGCCAATGCTCAAACCACTGAGCTATCCTTGTGCAGACGAATGTTTATCAAACTGGGCTCTTGGCATCAATTAGAGTGGGGAGCCTTTTTCATTAAAATGCTTTTCAAGATGTAAGTAACTATTTTCCAAATGCACTCATTCTAAGAGATCTATTCTCTGTTTAGGGTAGGATGGTACTGACACTGATAATCTTTATTAATGCTAATAAGAGTGATATGTTTAACTCTCCAAAAACTGGTGAGAAAACAATGTTTAAATTATTAATATTCTGACATGCCCAGAGTACAATCTAGACTGATGAACACCTTTAACATGGTGTGCCCTTTACACTGCTTTGCTGCTGTAGTCACCACTCCCGGACTGCTCTCACACAGTGTCCCGCATGTACGTCACTCCCAGCTATATTGTACGAGTGCTGCAGCCAGACACTCTTGAATTACACTGCAGTGTGACACCAGCACATTCCCAGTCCTTAACAGGTGATAGCCCATTTGACCTTGTTTACACCTGGCTGAGGCATCAGCTTGCCCTCTGTCTCGGAGAAACTGGTTTGAACACTCCCCAGACTTGAAACAAGTCTTAGTAACACCCTACAGCGGAATCTCATAACTTTACATACGCTGCTACACATTTTATCAGGACACTACCAACCAGCACATTCTGAGTTTTCAAAAGACACCTTACAAGGCATACTTTGTACAAAGATTATTACAATAGTGCACCAGGGGTGAATACAGGACTGCCAAATATTTCCTCAGGAAATAAGATTAAATACACTGTCTAGACGTAAGCAAGTTCTTTGCAAGCACACACATCAACCTTGACTTGCATTACCCCTGCCTTTCATGCCCTGAGTCTCCATATGACTGTGACAGTGAACCACAATCTAGACCTGCAGTGTCCCTTAATACTCCAGTCTTTGGCTTCTACCAAACAAAGTCTCTCATTTATGATGAACAGTGCTGTGGTATTGTTTGCACAATGAGAACTAGGATGGGTAGAATAAAACTAAGTTTTCCAATGTGATGATTTAGCTCATTTCTATAGTATTATTTCCCCACTCTGCTTACCAACTTCCTTTATGAAAACAATGCTATCAAACCAAATAATTTCAGAGAATGCTTGAGGATCTAGTTTGGGGAGTACAGAAAGAGAAAGTTTGTATAGCACACTGCACTTGGACAACAGAATAGCCCCGGAATACCAGCATGAGTAGTGGCAGTATATTAATTATCAGCCTGTCAATCAGATCCTATTTCAGAAGTTAATGAAGCCACTTTGCAAAAGGGCAACTTCTGAGAAGAGTGTAAATAATGTATATGAAATGAGGGGAGTGGGGATGTGGGAAGAGAATCAGCACATCCCTGCAAGGTCGAGTTGGAATGCATCACTGGATTGATGGCTGGTTCTGGCAGGGCTCTACTATTGAAAAGCCTGCAGCCCACTGTGAGTCATATAATGAATCAGTGCCAACAGATGTTGCTACAGGCACATGGCTGACAAAAGGGAAATACTGAGTGACCAGGTTCAGGAATGTGATGGGGATAGAGGAGAATGACAACATTTCTTACAACAAACTTGCTTTGAAGTAGTTATCAACAGTCTTTTCATGCTCCAACAGCCAGTAGCTCTTCTTGCTAAAACAGTACAAATCAATTGGGAGTTTTAAAAAGACACTGTCTCATATTTCAGAGTGCAGCAGAATGAGAAATAGACATTTGTCATAGACCGGATATGTTTCCCTGCTTTTACATACCATACAGCACTGGAGCAGACAGTCCCTAAGACACAGTAGTGCAGCAATCTATAAATTGTGGGGCCAGCAGAGGGAGCATCTTTTATTCCTTAAAAAGCACTGAGGCTTTTTGGATAAAATGTAAAGAAAAAAGGATAGTTGGATTCTCTCTCTCATTAAAATCTGAGGACAAGTTTAATCTTTATGTAATGAAGGACTGGGAATGTGGTTTAAACTAGGCATAATGTGGCCTGGTACCTTGGAAGCTTCCCCCTTGGACATGCCAGTACACCTCACTTCTGACATGCCTCTGTTTGTAGAGCCAGCTTTAGGATTTTGGGAGCCCATCACAATCTTAGATCACATCAAGAGCAATGCAATGGTTGTGTTCTTATTGCCTCAATGTCACTTCAATATACAGCAATGCTGAGTCATGATGCAGTGTTCACAACAACATTTTGGGATGGATAGTAGCTCTACTCCATTTACTGACCCTTTATCCTCTGCCATCTAGGATGTAGATACATGAGAGTACAACTCCGCTCCCGGTCTTTAAGCCACCATTCATTAAACTACCCATTTAACACCAACATCTATTAAATTATACATTGATCCTGCAAAACAAAAACACTGCTATGATTTCCCAGTAGCTCTTCCTCCTCACATGCCTGCAAGTCCCTTGATGTGTCTTGATTCCTACCTAAAACCTAATGCCACAGCGTCCTTCCACTCTTGGGGGTTTCATTGGCTAAAACCTGCATTGTCTGGTATGCCAGTCCTGGACTCTGTCAGATTACTGTCAATGCTCTCAATCCTGACTTGAGACCTCCCCCCCGCTATTCCAATCCTGGATGTTTTTATTTTTTTAAGCAAAAATTCATGATAAAAATGTGTGCTGTGACAACTGGTTTAATTGATGGGAGTATTAACTAGTGACTACAACAAGCGCAACAAAGTAAATTTTTATTCTGACCTATGGAAAAATATGGGTGCAAGTCTCCAAGGGTAAGCACTGTTACCATAAACCACAACATATATGCCTATAAAGTATCTTTTCCACATGCATCCTTCTTTGTTCTAAAATCTCACTGGCCTTAAGGCATGTATAACTACCACAATACTTCCAATTATTAGTTATCTAGATTTGTTTATTTTTAAAACTGATTTTTCCCCTGGAGATCAAGTACACAACACAGATACATTTTTTAAGTGAAGTTTCACCTTATTTTGTACATACAGTACCACAAACCAGCTAAGTCACAATGTCCAGTTAGCACTGACCTTCAGTATATTTCGGCCATCAAACGTCTCCCGTTCCTTGAAAGATGATTTGCCTGTAGTTGCATTATTTTGCTCTTCAACTGTGAAAAAGTCATGAGAAAGCACTTCAGATGGGATGATACTTTGCACTCTCTTCCCCCCCAAAGTCTATGTATCCAGTTAATAAAATATTTCGTACACAAGTCTCACTTCATTTTTATGTGTGCAAAATTTGCAATTTAATTTAAAAAGGAAACACCCTAAATCACAAATATTGTTGTGAGGATTTTGTAAGGCTGACAGCACAATGTAATAGAATCAGTCAGGGAAAGCAGATTCCAATTTCTCTGGCCTGTCAGAAATTTAGCAATGACAAGCTCATGCATCTCCTGGGATACCACAAAGTAACTTACTGAGTATACGATTGTAATGCAAAGCACATTCTTGACAGCATCTAGAAAATCTGGACTAGCCTCTGAGATGTCCCTGCACCTTTTTTTTTTAATTTTATTATATATATATATATATATATATATATACACACACACACACAGATATATAAAAATAAAAACACACAAACAAAAGAAATAAATTAAATATTAAGGTTGCAGTCATGTCCAGAAATGTTAGGAACTGTAACTTTGTGTGTATGCACAATAATACAGTCTTCAAGTATGTGATCACATGCTATCTTTTCCATAAGACATCTCTACCTCATTCAGTGAAGGATAGTTATTCAATATTTCTTTTTATCAACATTTAATGTATGGTCCAAGACCTCACTTAACACAGACCATCCAAACCCTGCTGCATTGAATACAAAGTTATTCATTTCCTCAGACATTTCTATGGTGCTTCTACCACAGTATCTGAGTGCTTCACAAACAACAATGAATTTATCATCAGAACACCTGTCTGAGAACAGGTGGTATTACTATCCTCATTTTACAGCTGGTGAACTCAGGCACTGGAAGATTAAGGCCGAAATAGTCAAAAAAATTCCACTAATTTTCAATGCCCAATTGATACCCCTATGGTCTGATTTTACTACATAGCATCTTCCATATGCAAGCCATCTTGGAGTGCTTTATAAAGTAATGAGTTAGATAAGAAATAAGTTACAGCCTGCCAGTGCAAATACTATTTTGGCAGAAATAGCAGACATTAGGCACTCAGCAACAGCTCATATTCAGCCTTGGACAGCAGAACCTCATTGAACAAGAAAGGGAATATTGATGAAAACAATGGAACTATTTTCAAAGGTCATATGGAATCTAACTTCTCCCCCAGAGATGATTATATAGGGCCATGGTTTAGCTTCTCATCAAAGGTCAAACAATAATGCAGCACACTTGCTATTACTGCACTTGAATGCAACGGCAGTGTACATGAGTGTACTAGTGTAGGACTTGAACCTACTATCTTTTGGCCCAGAGCCAATGAATGCTATGAAGTGAACTGCAGCAATACCTAGACACACAATACCAGGGAACACAGCACTTCCTGTTCAGTGGTACTACTGTAGTTCAGATTTTCCAGAAGGGTTCTAAAGATACTCACCATTTGTGTCTTTCCTGAAGAGAGTATTCATGATAGTAGCATGGAGTTTCACCCTGTCCCACTCCTTCATCATCAGCCCAGAGGTCACAAACTGTTCCATGAGTCTATCAGCTATTAGCTGTAACCTAAGAAAGTGGGGGGGGGGGGGTGAGGGAGGGGAGAAATAGGACTTTACAAAGCCAAGAGAAAAATACTTGTTTTGCCCACTTTTACTCTCTTGTCCAAGAGGGTAGTGTATGTGTAAAATTAAGTCTCAGTATGTGAAGAGGAAATACAGACTGAAACTCTATTGGAAAGATAACAGACTAATCAAAATCATGCCAGGCAAGACTACCTCCTTCTTTTTGTTTTTACTCAATTGCTTTTGTATTTAGAGGCAGGAGAGATTTTTGTTTCTTTTTTGGTAATGTCTGAGGGGACTGGGAAAAAGGAAAGCTCATGCAAATAAGGAAACAAATATAAAAGTTCTGGCTGTTTGCAAAGGCTCCTGGATAATAAATTCTGTTACAAATATTTCATTGGAAGAGGATATTGGCACACTAAGACATTTATACGATCTGATGCGGTAGATTATATTGGAATTTGAAGGATGTATTTTTCTAAATAGCTGCAGGTTTTTCATACTGTTCTCCCTTCACAACGTAAGTAATGCCTCACCACACTACAGGCAGTGAGCATTCAATACAACCCAAAGTTCCTATCCATAAACAAGATACAAGCATACTAAATGGTCATCATCCATGTCCATGAATACAATTCACTTGATAGTTCCCCATTTCACAACTAGATGCCACAACCTGGGGGTCTCAATTCCAATTAGGAAGACAGACATAGAGCAGTATTTGGATTAACTCCAAATATCACTTGTTGAGCCGTCAGAATTCAACTATACAGCCTACTTACTGGCTTTGTGCTGCCTCATACGCTTCCACTGGCCATATGATAATTTCAACACACTCAAACTGATTGTCATGGGTTTTAGTCACTTACTTTCTGGCTTTACATCAGTGATTTTTACAATTAGCAATGACAAAGATTAAATGAATATCATTATAGACAATACTAAAACAAATTAACAAGGAATAGCTCAAGTAAAACTGGTGCTTTACTATGTTATAAAGTTAATCAAGGAAATATAACAAATTAGAATGAATTATAATGGGAGTATTTGGCATGTGGGAAGCATCAGAGCATGATCTTTCTTAGGCTGAGCCAGTATATATGCAGTATCTAATAACATCTATGGTTACGCAAACTAAGACAGGGAAATTGAATCTGCTTTATAGCATAAGCTGATCAAGAACATGCAGAGATCAGGCAGGAACTCCACCCTTGACATTGCCATGTACTGCACAGTACAGTTAGCTAGGTGCCTTATGCGGAATGGGAGGAAATAGGAAGGTAAACTTTCCTCTATGGTTCACTTACTGGCTATTGCGAGAAGCAAGATACCAAACTTGGACCAAGGGTCTGATTTGGCAAAGCAAACCATGTGGATACCCTTATCCTCATTACATCCCTCTTCCAGCACTAGCCTTGTAACTGAGAAGCAATACTCTGTACTGCCACATATTTCTTAGGGCAGAAAGTACCACCACTTGAATCAGCATTATCAGCTCTTAGTGGAGAAGAGGCACTTGGCGTTATTCAACAGAAGTCTCTCTAATCAGAGCAAAATTGAGGGATTTGGATAGTTCCATTTACTACTACTTAGAGGTCACCAACTGGCGAAAAAAACATCCTTTGACATTTCCAGATGAAAAAGGAAGTGTGGGCAATTTTCAAGGATCTTCCATGAAAATAAATGTCTTCCCTTCCTTTTCTATCTGCAGAACAGATTTCAAATCTGAAGGGGGAGGGTTGTGTGTAAAAGCCAAGTGACACTGTATCAGGCCAGCTCGTTCCTTTCCCTCAGGGCTAGCTGTCTGGCTTCCTCCATAACAGCTAATTTCTGCTGATAAGTCAGGCTTCCTACGTCCTCTCCTCCCAGTGCTGTACTGCACATCGTGGCAGCTGCAAGAGGTGCTGCCATGACTGCAACATCCACTTTCACTGCAGCTTTAGTGTCTGTCCCCTTCTCCCGAAAACTAATACAACCCTGCCATTCTCTGGGCTTCCCCATATTTTGGTCAAATTTCCCAGCAACCAACTGTGGCTTTATTTCCTCCCTCAGCTCAATCACATTAGGGGTTCCTGTGACTATCACAGCCCCACTTCATTCCCTCACCTCAAGCACCCAGGGCTGACACACTTCTGTGAACATACAAACACCCTTTGACTCCTGCTCTTTCACTCTCCCCCAGGTGTGGTTCCTACAGCCCCTAAACGGTGAGCCACTCTGTTACAGTCTCCCTGTAACTCTCAATTTCCCAGCTCTGAGCTTTACTCTCACCCTATACTCAGCGTCGGATAACCTTTTGTGGGCCTGTCACCAAACATATTTGTGGGCCTCCATTGAGGCAGTGGAGCATGGTGCAGGGAGGTCAGTCCCCAGACCGAGGGGCCAGTCAGGGGCATGGCATAACGAGGGTGGCCCCACTCCGCCCAGACCAGTGGGAGGGCACTATTTACAAACTGGCAGTTGCCAGACGCAGTGGCCCTGTGATGCCACCATGCCCCTTCCCCTTGGGGGGTGGCCCCACACCACAGAGCCCCCTGCCCAACATGCCCCGACTCCCTATGACCAGAGCCCCCTCGGACCCACTATACCCAAAGCCCTTCCAGAAATGTACAGTGCCCTGCATACCACCACCCCTCCCCAGCACTCCCTTGCCCACATTCCCACCACAACTGCCCAGCACCCCCCACAGTCATCTTCCCTGCCCCGTCACAGCCCAGCACCGCCCCCCAGACTTTCCAGAGACCCGCTCCCCTATGCCCTGCCTCATGGCTGCACTCACTGGCACTGCTGGGAGGTGACTGTGTCTGCTGGGCTGAGCCGGTAGCACAGCCAGAGCTGGTCCCAGGGTCAGTCCCAGGGCCATGAATTGCTCTGTCCCTTCAGGAGTGGTGCAATCAGCCAGGCCAATGCCTGCCCCAGCTGGGCTCCTTCCAGATGCACTTGCCTGGTGGGGTCCAGCCAAGCCCCCCATACTGAGACTGGCCAGGCGTCTGCACCAGTCCCAGGTGGCTCAGCTCTGGAGAGACAGGCAGGGCCCCACAGGCCTGGAGCCAGAGGTGCACTGGTGTCCTGCCAGGGGGCAGAGAGGAGCAGGGGTGTGGGGCTAGGGGGTGTAGAGGAGTCCTTGGCCAGCCGGGAGGCAGGCTGGTTGAGAGAACCAAGTGGTGGGTGGGGGGAGGAGCGGGGTCTCGGGGCGCAGTGCAAGTGGAGTAGGCAGTGGCCCCTTCTGAGCATAGGCCTGGCTCCACGGAGCCACTGGCACCATTGTAAACGTGGCACTGCCTGTACTCCATACCAGCTCCTACCTCAATCCAGCTTTCTTAGACATTTAGACATTCATCTCCTTGGGCAAAGGAGTTTACAAGAACAGATCCTCTTCTCTGGCCCAAGATCCTTCTCAACACCAACTTCCTTCCTCCTTTCCCTAACTGCTAATTGTGCTTCCTTTCCAGATCCCTTCTTTGGCTCTCCATTGTACTGCAGTGAGGAGGAAAGCCGCTTATAAAAGGAAGGATGACAAAAGGTGACGCCTCAAGGAAATGGAAAGCTAAAGCAACTTGTCTCCCTACCCCTCTCATGAGCACGGAAAGCACAGGAACTCATGCATCTCCTACCCGCTTTCAACAGGGCTCTAAGGAAAAGGATGGTGCAACAATGCGCTTTTCAAAAATAAGGAGAAAGTCTGTCCTCAACATTATCTTACGGGCCATTACATCAGGTATTTTCTACGAATGTGATCAGCAAACGATGGTTAAAAAATATTAAAATTCAAACTGACCTTGTTAGGATTCAGCATTTAACACTTATAAGTATAAGGACAGTTCATACTCCGCTAAGAGTTAAAGTTTCAGGTTGCCTACAGACACAGAGAAACCAATAATCTGGTTCCAGGTCACACTTGGCATGATTTCTTCACAACCATAAGAACTTAAAACATACTTGTGTTTTAGGAATATTTTAATTTTGCACAGTCTGTCAGTGTAATCAGATCAATACACATCATTGGGACTTGCCTGCAGTGGGAGAGCTGGGTATTGGGAACGAGTTGTCTTGCGCACTGTACCATCCCATGAGCATCATCTCCTCCCTGCTTATCATCGTTTCCCTTACCCAGCACAGGGGAGCATGAGCTCAGCTTTGCTTGACTCCATTATTCAACTACTAACACTGCTAAAAACAAATGACATCTGTCTGCAACACTACCAACAATCAATCTAAAGACCAAACACATCACAGCTTTAACGTCACTCGGCTAGAAAGCGGTACCACCTCATCTTTTGGATTGCTAGTGTGATGCTCTCCAGCACTGCCCATCAGCTCAGAGAACAATAAGTTTGCTTTCACAACATTATTTCTGCCTCCCCAGGTACTGTCTGCATACCCCTGTGGAATGAAAGAGAGAGAGAGTGCACAGGAAACTCACTTGTCTGATTCATCCTTCATGTAAACTTTTGCATAAAGAACATCGATCATGGCAGGGTCATCATTCATGTATTCTAACCCTGCCACCTCCACAGTCAGGGATTTGCCTCCAACAATTTTGCTAAAAAACAAAAAATTTCAAGATATTTTTTTAAAAAAAAAAAAACTTACCCATTTTGAATACAAAAGTAGGTGAACGCATGTTTTACTGTTTAAGCTACATTTACCCTTATTCAAGTTTACTAGCAGCTCCCACAACTACTACAGAAGTCAAGCAGTAATGCTTGTAAAAATGTTAGCCAGAGTCAAATCACTAATACCATTACAGGTCAAATCACTAATACAGTTTCCCTCTTTGTTATGCTGACAGGAACGCAGCAGTTCCAAGAACGCAACATCCAACTTCCATTCTGGAACCTAGCCAGTGCTGGTGAGCGGCCAGTTTCTTTCACAGCTGTGCCTGCTGTATCCAGAATGAAAGCCTTGCCCTCTGACTCTGCAGGTCCTATGCATGGACTTCCTCTCTCATGACGACAATTCAGCATGGCTCAGTTGCTAAGCGCTCACTTCTGGGACAGAAAGTAATGGACTAAAGCATCAATAGGTCTTTGATATATATCCCATTATATTCGGTCCAGTAATAAAATGGTAGGTGCTTCGTTACTAAGCCTGCTGTCATTTCAAGGATGCCTTGAACTGTGATCTCTTCCGAATTTATCTTGAAGTATTTTGGAGAGAGTAGGTGCTAACAGGGCCCTGACCAACATTCTCTCTTATAACAAGCCAGGTTCTAGAGCGTCCCTGGCTACGTGTAGATTACTGCTGAGTGCAGAATGGTGGCTCCATTTGCTTGCATGCTGACAGACATACTCAGAGGAAAAGTTTACAAAGCATTGAGAACCCTCAGAAGACGTGAAAATGCCACTGGAGAGCTGAAATGGAGACCTATATTGTACACTGGATATCTGATGTTATAATTAAGAGAGCTCAACAAACAGACTAATTCATACTCTATCATCAACGCACAAACAACAGAACTCTAAGTTGGGGAAGTTTTGCATATGGACTGATGCTATTATATAATACCCATAAGATTCATAAAAATGCCTGTTTAAGAATAATCATCATCAATTCCCTCAAAATATTAAGGTCCCACTTTGAAATTGTGTGTCAGAAACAGCTATAAATATTTTCTGAATAAAAAAAGAAAGGATTTTGCTTGAAATAAACCTATAAAATTCTTCCCTTCAGTGACTGAATTTGGGACTTTTTGGGGACTGAAAGTGTATTTGATATTTAAACTAAAATGCTATCCTTTTATTTACACTGCCCATGTGTTGAGAGTTCATATAGTGGAGACAATCTAAAATAGAGAAAACATATAAAGGGAGTGACCCTCTTCACTATTATATAAGGATTAATATATATTCAAGTTTACTAAAAAATTCTTTTATTCAAATAAGGAAATTCCCCCTTCAGAGAACATTATGTTTTTAGCCACTTCAAACCATCTGGCTTTACATTTTACCCCAAAACAGCTATTCATCATATTCTAATTATTTGAGTTTTCTTAAAGGGTTCTATATAAACTACTAACTTCTCAGCTCTTTTCACATAAGCCCTTGCTATAGTTAAAAACCCTGAACCCTAAAGGGAACTAAAGCCATGTGCAGATCTTGTGGCTGGTCCTCTCTACAGGGTGACCGTCATACAGAACTTTAAGAAACAATTGTGCTTATCTTTAAAGGTATGTTTAGAGGGAGAGTTTTTTGTATTTTAAAACAATATTTACTGTGTGAAAAGCAGCAACTGATATCTTACCATGTCAAGAACTACTACAACAGTGGTCTCCAACCTTTTTATGCCCAATATCACTTTTTAAATTTAAGGGCAACCCAGGATCTATCTTGCCTCTTCCCCGAAACCCTGCCCCTACCCCAAAGCCCAGCCCACTGCATCCCTCACTCCCCCCATCGCTTGTTCTCCCCCACCCGGTCTTACTTTCACCAGGCTGGGGCTCAGGAGTGGGTGTGAGGTCTGGGGCTGGGGCCAAGGGGTTTGCCGTGTGGGAGGAGGCTCTGGGCTGACCCTGGGGTGCAAGAGCGGGTGAGGGGTGCAACCTCTGGGAGGGGGCTCAGAGCTAGGGCATGGGGTATGGCCTCCCGAGGGAGGGACTTACAGCCTGCAGTTCCTGGTTGGTGGTGCAGCAAGGCTAAGGCAGGCTCCCTGCCTGCCACGCCCCACTGTGCTCCCAGAAGGGGGCAACGTGCCTCTGTGGCCCCTGGGAAGGAGGGCAGGGGGCATGTGGCTCTGTTCACTGCCCCTCTCTGCAGGCACTTCCCCCAAAGCTCCCATTGGTCACAGTTCCCCATTCCTGACCAATGGGAGCTGCGGTGGTGGTGCTTGCAGGCAGAAGCAGCTAGGAGACTTCCCAGGATCGACCAGTCAACCACTGTACTACAAAAACATTTCAATCTGCACTTTATTTATTCATCACATGCTCTAAACCATACACTAAGTAATTTTTCAACATTTATGACCTATACAAATAAAAACCAAAAACACAGAGGAACTGGCTTTTTACAAATTTTACAATAAAAATAATTAAACTTACTTGTTTCACAGAGGCTGTTCTTTTCCCTGTGAAGAGCATAACTGTGAAGGATTTTCATTGGGACAAACACTTGACATTGAGTGCAGTTTTTAAGTACTTTCAACATGTATTTAAAAATATTGAAAGTAAATACCATTTTGTTTGAAACCGTTTTTAGTTACTTCACAGACAGACAGTCTATAATTTGTTCTCCCCACGCACTTATGTTCCTATGAAGTGTATCCTCTTTCCTTATGGGTACATATGTGCATGCCCCTCAACCCCCTTCACAAACCAGAGAAGTGGTGGGAGAGGTGGAGAATGATTTCTCTGTTGCTAACCTCCATTCTCTCCATTGGAAAGTCTCCTAGAATATAAAGGGAGTATCGCAAGCAGGGAGAAGTAATATAAAGAAGCTAACAAGATGCATGTATGACTTTGTACTAATCTTGTTAGCTTATCTTCAGTGCACCTGCTAGTGAAACCCCCTTTGTGATCGTCTTCTGAACTAGAATAAAGAGAGTGAAACATTCCAGCAAGTAAGCCTCTCTCTTCCAGCACACCACATCCCATTCCAAAAGTTAGGGAAGGAGGACCAGGAGCGTATGCACATACAGGTAATGGGGAAAGACTTCTTAGGAGTACTCATTCTAAAAAGATGTGCGAGAGTGTTGTTTATCTTCATGAGTGTACAAATCCATCATCTGCATATAGATATAAATAAATAGAAGTGAATTAAAAACAAAACTATCAACATGTATTTAATTTTGGGGGTATAGGAAGTAACTTCAGGAATTAAAATACTCAAATGACAGTATTTTTTCCCATAACAATCTATGAGAAAGATTCTATCAGAGTTTATTTGTTTACAAGGAAGATGGTAGCCTTCGTAATATAAAGGCAGACCCCTCCTGATAAGACGAATGCTGAAACTTTCATGGGTGTTTAATCATATTTAACTTTTACTCTGTATAATGCTGTAAAAGTCTGAAGTCTTCATTTTAAAGCAGTAATGAGAATTTTAGCCATGTGTGATTCCCATGGATGGTTCATGGCAGCTGCATGTACAATTCCTCAAGCACAGCTGTTAAAAATCAAGGAATAGTCTTGTATACTAAAAAATTTTTGCAAAATTTTGGTAGAAAGAAAAAAAACTCTCTCAGGCGGTCTAATATTTCTGGGTTGTAGTCAGATTATCTCAGTACAACACCCATTAGACCAAGCTTTCAGCTAGTTCTAAACCTGAAATATTATGGTTTTAACATGGAAATTATGACAATCTTAATGCCATAGCAGCACTGAGCTAATATTTCAGACTGATTACTTATACAGTTCATCTTGTCTTTAAGGTTTTCTGCACAGGGCTACTTGCCCCTGAAATGCATTTCCTGAGGTATATTAGCATCTGTTCTCAGGCAAAAGGGAGGCAACGTGCCTGAGACTGTTGCAGACAAAAAGCATTAAGACATTGAATTCCTCCTGCTCTTGTGGCTGGCAGAAGAAAAAAATAATCTGTGTTCATAGTAAAATAATGGAGACTGCTGGGATATAAAGAAATAACCGCTCAAGGTTTCTGGCACACAGAGAAAGTCCTCAGTTATAGAGGCAATATACAACTGTGTCCTCATCTTTCTTCTCAATGGCTTTGTTTGAAATGTTTCAGTATTTTACAGATTTTCAAACAATGATTCGAAACTGCTGAATTACAACAAACAGCTGAACCAATCTCTCCTGCATTAGTTACCCATGTTCTAAAACTAGTTTGGTTCTTCAAAAATCTGCACTCAGTGACCACGCCCCTCCCTCTGCCCCATCATGCTTTTATTTCACTTACTCAATAAAGTCCTCTTTACTTCTCTGCAGGAGTTCGCATGCCTTCCGGGTCTCCTGCTCATTCAGGAGCACTAGTGTCCCAATAGTAAGATGGAGCTTTGCTGGGTTCTGGAACAGACTGCTATTGACTCCATGATCCTATTGAAAAGGTAACAAAAAAAGATTTAGTGGGCAACTATATGACACAGATTATTTTAAAATTATTTCTACTTAAGTCACAATTTCTAGCACCAAAACTTAAAAAGCCCATCCTATTAGCCCCAAGAGAACATGAAATGATACTTACCACACCGCTGAAAAGGCACATGTATTTCCCTGGCTCAAAATAAAGTTCACTATCTGAGATGAAGCCTTTAAAGTTTCTACACATGATTCAGAGCTATACTTCAAAACTCCTCTTTAACATGTTTAAATGGTATCCCGTCTCACGCTGTCAGGGTGTTACGGCCTGGGATGTGCGCAGCTGTGCCTAGTGGTCAGAGCAAAGAGTCAGGAAGCAGGAGCTGGAGCCCAGGGTCAGAGGCTAGCAGTCAGAGCCAGAGCCCAGCGTCTGAGTCAGGTTACCTGGAGAGAGGCGAGGCAAGGCAGGAGCAGGGCTGTGCCCAAGGTAGGAGTAGGACTGGAACAGCGTGGGAGCAAGGTTGGGAATAAGCAAGCACAGGAGCTATCGCAGCCATGGGCGAATGCTGTGAGAAGCCCATACCCTAATGCTGCTGGTGATCTTAGGAGTAGATTTGAAAATCTCACCGCCAATCACGTGGCTCAATTTGGGCCCAGCTTTGCTGATTAGGCTGCCTAGGGTTAAATAATAGGTAAGCAGGCTAGTAGCAGGTCCTTAGTCCTGACACAGGATTAAAACCTCACATTTCACCCAGCATTTTTCATACTTAACTGCAACATCCACAGTTTTTTTTAATTTGTACTTATAGGCCAGTCCAGTGACCTGTGAGACCACAAGATCCCATGCAGGAGCTTGCTCTCAGTCACAAGCTGACAAAGCCTGGTAGCACTTTAGAGGCAGCACTCTCAGGTCCTGGAGGAGGAAAGAACACTTTGTGTGCTGTTCATTAATTCACTGCTGAATTAATGCCAAAATCCTGACACAGTGGTGTCAAAACCATCTGCATATTTCAACCCAATGCAGTAGCTTTTCAACAAAAGGAAATTACCTTGAGAAGCAATCTCAAAAGCACAGGTAACAATGGATTTCCTGTTTGAGAGTACACTTGGTTTCAGTTCTCTAGCTTTTCTATATTCTGCCTGGCCCCAAAATGAAACTGAAAAAGGCTCTATGCTCCCTCTGCTTTAAGACATATTTAGGATGCAGTGCAAGAGATTTGTTTCTTTGGTTTTTAACTCAGGTCTGTAGCCGGAGGATATTTAGCCCATCAGTGGATGGAGTGGGAGATGGAATAAATCCAGCCTACCTCCAGATTCTATTTGTTGGCAACAATTCATTTTAATTTCTGTAATGCATACAGATGACAATGAACAGAATACAAATTAACACAATAAATAAGTAGCTTGCAAGAGAGAAGAACTACCCTAATCTCATGAAGCAGATGGTGAAGGGTGAAAAGATAATGCATATTGTGCTGTCTAACCTACTATTGGCCTGAGGAGCTGTCCCTTCTGCAGTTTTCAAACACCAGTTGAAGGCATCTGAATACGGATTGGTGAGTGCAGAGCCAGTGGCTGCACATCACCTGGGTATCCTATGTCTTCTGTACTGGGAATAAGGAGGACCCCAGTGAACAGCCCGAGATCCACAGTATCTTCCCTGTGTAGTCCCAAGGATCTCAGGCCTACCCAGAAATCCTTGTCTCACCCTTCCTGTGTTGCAGAACCACAGATCCTAAATCTTCCATGAAAAGATGCTGTATCTGAGCTGAGTCTTCTTAAAAACAAAAGTTTCAAGATCTGCCTCCAAATGTCATAGGACTGAGTGGTCGGAAGCTGTATACTTAGATGCAGATAGATTTTAACCCTCTTGTTCATATCCCCGCTTATGATTTATCATTTGCAACCACTACCACACCACTGCACTTCATTGATTTTTCTTTTAAAACTGCACTCAGTAATGGCATCAATCATATCTCAGTACCAGTCTGCCAGCAGAGACAATTAACAGGAAACCGAAGCCCAGCACACATTCAGTACAAGGATTAAGGAAAGTCAAACGGACATCAAGGGAGAAAGAACCCACAAGATATGGGCCAAATCAACATTCACCACTATGGTGCCCTATGGACATCATCCAAATATCCAAGAAAACTTCATAGCTCAAGTGCCCACTGTGTGTATATAGAAGGGAGTGTGGTGTAGTGTTCAGAACAAGGGATAGGGATCCAGGAGCCCTGACTTCTATTTCCAATACTCACGATTAATCAAACTGGACAACTCATTTAATTTGAGTGACTGTTTCTCCACCTGCAAAATGAATATAGCAGCTCCCTATGTCACAGGAATGGGCTAAAGTGAGAGGCAAGCAGAAGGAAGTGCAGCTCCCTCTCTTCCTCTTACCCTGGTTTTGGGTAAATTCAGTACAACAGAGCTTTCCTCCTCTTGCCCAGGTTAAGTCTGTTTCATAAAGTGTAGACTCACTAGGCATGGGAATCTGAAATCAGAAGAGCTGGTGCATGGTTGAGGTTCCTGAGCAGCAGGTACAGCTACATCAGCATCTGATAGTGCAAGAAAAGGTGTCCTAGCTAAGAATAAATCTCCTATTTGCCTTCTCTCCTCTGAAGAGTATCTGTCCCAAGCTTCTCATATCCCACTGGGAAGAGAGAAAAGGGGACAAATCTTCTTTGCCTTCTCTGCTCTACAGAGGGAGGAGGAAAAGGGAGAAAATCACCACCGCTGCTTCTCCTCCTTAAAAAAAGAGGAAGAAGAGAAGGAAGAAATACTAGTTTCCTGCCAGCTACCTCTCCCTTCCAGGGGAAGGCATATTATGCATAAAATCTATTTTGCAAAAGTTATCTGCTAAAACACAGGAATTTTCCTAGGTGTCACATTTTGTTTGTTTTACATCAATACGGAGACTTCATCCAGGTAGAAATGCAGACACTAGCAGCTCTACTCACTGCAGACACAAGAGCATTATTTTTGTTTAGGTGACTACGATACGGCCTGGGAATATGAACCTCTTTTAGATACATTTCTTCTTATTCTATCTCTTCCCTTTGCTGCATCCATCACCACAAGTTGTTATAAAACCACTTCACTCAATATAAATATCTCTGATGACAAGGGAAAAAAATAGGTGAATACCCCCTCCTATTGTGATCTACTTTGACCACTGCTCACATGGATGCAATGAGGCATAATAAAATTTGTGAAACGATTCAAGATCCTTGCACATAAGGTGCTAAGTAAGTGCAAAGTGGTAGCTGTTAACCAATTAAAAAAAAACACTTCCATCTATGCTTACTGTTCCTTAAAATACATTGGCAGCCAAACAAAAATAAAGGAAATCACTGCCTCTCTAAAACAATCCACTGCTCACGAACTTGGAATCCTGAAAGACATACTGAAGTTTCTATTTAAAATATTCCCTTTAAGTAACACTACCTAACATTACTAAGATTTTGGCATATTTCTGCCTTCCAAACACTGCCCTCTGCTGGACAGAAAGTCATTGTCAGATGTGCCAAAGCAAGGTTCGCCACTCCATGGCAATCTGCCTGGGTGGGAGAACTGGCAAAGGCTGAGGACTTCGAGACCTTCAACACCCTGAGACAGACAGACTGACTGCAGAACTCTCTGTGGAAATTGCTGCCAGAAGGGGGGAACCCTGGGAGACTTCAGAGGCCACACGCAGATTCCCCACGCTGGGCCGTAACAATACCGCCAGAGAAGGCAGGAGAGGGCACGTCAGCTGCCGCTACGATCCAGCAGCTGCATCCCATATACAGAAACTATACAGGATGAACCGGCCGAAAGCCATGAGGGAGATCCTCGACAGGACCTCCTTATACTGTGCCATCCAGCCCGAGAGACTCCACTCCTACTTCAAGGACGTGTTCGACAACGAGGCCCAGACTGACTTGTGACGCCCGGAGTGCCTTCTCCCGTTGCCCCAGCTTGACCTCACGGAAGATCTGGAGCGAGATTTCTCCCCCCAGGAGGTGCAGGCAAGGCTGACGAGGACCAAAAACACCGCCCCTGAAAAAGATGGCATCCGCTACCACCTGCTGAGGAAGCGAGACCCCGGCTGTTTGGTGCTTTCTGCCATCTTCACCAAATGCAAGCAGTTCCATCACGTTCCTCGCTCCTGGAAAAAGTCCATGACCGTCCTCATTCACAAAAAAAAGAGATCGAGACGACCCCGGCAATTGGAGGCCCATCTCCCTCTGCTCCACCATCTACAAGCTGTATGCCAGCTGCCTCGCGGCAAGGATCACGGAGTGGTCAGTTTGCAGGGGCACCGTCAGCTCAGTCCAGAAGGGCTTCGTGTCCTCCGAGAGATGCTACGAGCATAACTTCCTCCTTCAGACAGCCATCCAGGAGGCCAGGAGGTCCAAGAGGCAGTGCGTCGTAGCGTGGCTCGACCTGACCAACGCCTTCGGGTCCATACCCCACCACCACATCTTCGCCACCCTGGGAGAGTTCGGGATGCCGGCTACCTTCATCCAGATCCTCCGGGACCTCTACAAGGACTGCACCACCACCATCCGTGCCACGGACGGAGAGACGGACGCCATCCCCATCCGCCATGGCGTGAAACAAGAATGCCCCCTCAGTCTCATCATTTTCAACCTGGCCATGGAACCGCTCATCCGAGCCATCTCCAATGGCCCGACCGGCTTCGACCTGCATGGCAAGAAAATCAGCATTCTGGCCTACGTGGACGATCTGGCCCTGGTCAGCGACAGCTCGGAAAGCCTCCAGCAAATGCTCAACATCACCAGCCAAGCCACCGAGTGGATGGGCCTGCGTTTCAACCCTAAAAAGTGCGCCTCCCTCCACGTCGATGGTGGCACCAGGGTGCTGGTCCGGCCTTCGCAGTTCTTATCCAGGGCGAGTCCATGACCTCCCTTGAAGAGGGAGAGATATACCAACACCTCGGCACACTCACAGGAGTCCGCGTCTAGCAGACCCCTGAAGACACTATCGCAGAGATCCTGCGAGACGTGGCCCGAATCGACTCCTCACTGCTCGCCCTCTGGCAAAAGATCAACGCCCTCAATACCTTCCTGATCCCCCGCATCTCCTTTGTCCTCAGGGGATCGGCCGTGGCCAAGGTGCCCCTGAACAAGGCCGACAGCACCATCAGACAGCTGATGAAAAAATGGCTCCACCTTCCCCGGTGGGCGAGCACAGACATCACCTACATTTCCCACAAACGGCGGTGCCAATGTACCTCGGATGGGTGACCTGTGCTACGTGGCGGTGATGACCCACACCTTCCGCCTCCTGATGTGCCTGGACCCAACAGTGAGGAGCATCGCACAGGAGTCCGTACGGGGTGTGGTCAGGAAACACATTGCCAGGGCCCCCTCCGAGCAGGACACTGCCACTTACCTCAGGGGCTCCCTGGAGGCTGAGTTCGTAAGAGAGGGGAGAGACCTATCCTCTCTCTGGACCCGCACCCGTAACACCTCAAGACGCCTAGGTAAGAGGATCGGCTGCTGCTGGAAGTGGTGCGAGGAACGCGGGGAGCTGGGAATACTGGTGCCATGCATAAAGACCCCGGACCACACCATCGTCACCCCGACTGCCAGAGCCATGCTAGAAAGGTTCCTGAAAGACGCCATCCGCTTCCACTACGCCGAGAACCTCAAGCGGAAGCCGGACCAGGGCAAGGTGTTTGAGGTGTCCAGCAAGTGGGACGCCAGTAACCACTTCCTCCCCGGGTGCAGCTTCACCAGGTTCGCAGACTGGCGGTTCATCCACAGGGCCCGACTCAACTGCGTTCCCCTTAACGGAGCCATCCGCCACGGCAGCCAGGACAAGCGCTGCAAGAAGTGCGGCTACGTGAACGAGACCCTGCCGCACGTCCTGTGTGGATGCAAGCAGCACTCCAGAGCCTGGCAGCACCGCCACAACGCCATCCAAAACCGACTAGCGAAAGCCATCCCACCGTCCCTGGGGAAGATCACCGTCGACTCCACCATCCCTAGGACAGACAGCCGACTGCGACCCGACATCATCGTGACGGACGCAGAAAAGAAGAAGGTCCTCCTGGTAGACATTACGGTGCCTTTCGAAAACCGGTCCCCTGCCTTCCACGAAGCCTGAGCACGGAAGGAGTCGAAGTATGCCCCGCTGGCTGACACCCTGAGAGCCCAGGGCTATGAAGTCCAGGTACATGCCCTGATCGTGGGAGCCCTGGGCTCATGGGACCCCCGCAACAAGCCGGTTTTGAGAGCATGTGGGGTTGGTCGATGCTACGCCCGGCTCATGAGACAGCTCATGGTGTCCGATGCCATCAGATGGTCCAGAGACATTTATATCGAACACATCACTGGACACCGCCAATACCATACTGAGTAACTGAGACAGCCGACCAGGGAAATAACCCACTTCCTTCCCTGAGCGACCAAGGGACGCACCTCACCCATGTACCTATCCGCTCCACCGATACTGACTTGGACTCCTTATTCATTCCATGGGTGGCGAACCTGAGCCTACTTATTCACTGACACTTTAAAAACTCTTGCACCCCAATCTGGGTCTATGCCGGTTATGCAATATGTATGTATTTTTTCCATCCTTGCAAACAATATCTGTAACCCCCCATAACTCAAGCCTGACCCCAGATGTACAGTACCTTCCCTCTCAACCTGTGTATATTTCATTTCAAACATTTATTCTAATAAAATTTTTGTTCTCCCTCTTGCTACTCTGAAACTTATCTCTTGTTAGCAGCTCCAGCGTACAGGGAACATAATAAGCTCTAAGGAAGGGAAGGAGAACAGATTACAGGATTGTGATTTTCCCCAACCTGTGGAGGAAAGAAACACTTTTTTCTGAAAAAAGGTAGTAAGCCAATATATGAAGGTTTTATGAAATGAAACAAAACGCACTGAATGCTACCTAACTTTACACACACATTTATTCCCCGAAGAGTCACATATGTTGTCCATACTGAAAAGCTATTGCAATTCTATACAGGGAATAAAATAATTGTGTTCCCAATCTAGGCCTACCACTTTTTTGCATTTATGTTTAATCACACACACACACACACACACACACTGCTCAATTGATGTGGAGCTGGCCTAAAAGGAAAGCAGGTCTTTCATAAAAATTGATAAAATTCTGAATTCAACTGTCCTACCTTCCATGACTGTGATACAACAAAAATATGACAATCTCATTAACAAATATATATTTAGGGTAGAAGGGAAATGACTAACCATTTCTACTTCCAGAGAGTGAGGGGGACAATTAACCACCCTACGGTAACTTTTAGGATCCAACTTCTTCCCCATTAAATATTTGACTCCTTCCCCACTGCTGAGGCCTTCTATCCTGGATATCATAATTTTTATAGAATGCCAGACAAAATTTTATTTGAAACATTCACTTTCCCTTCCCAGAGCCCAAGCACTGTGTGTCTGCAGTACTCCCAACCCATTAGATCAGGGACTGAGAGACCAAGTTCCAGAACAAAATCCTTTCTGGCAAGGTGCATGAATAAACTATTCGATACTGAGCTTCCTCCTTCCCAGTGTTATCTTTACTGCTACCCAAGGATCTAATATTTACATGAGAGTTTATGAGCATTTTTATTTCTTACCCCCAATTATATGCCTTTCCAATCCTGATGTATGCACCTACAAGGAACGAGCAGGGTAATTCACAATTCCTCAGAACAACCTAAGGAATCACAGATACACTAGAAATTGGAGTGGAGGTTGAAAAACCTCTCTCTCTCTCTCTCTCTCTCTCTCACACACACACACACACACCCTTTTCACTCTAGGATACCTTCGTTTCATCCCATGTAATTATCTACATTCGATATTTATAGACTGCCAAACACCATAGTAATTGTATTTTCCCTCCCACATTACAGCTGCAGCCTGCTATACATAAAGGCAGCACTTGCAAAGATTGAAAGAACCATACAAGTTTTTCTTGGCAGTGTTGCTCCATAACCAGCCATTGAAGGATGGTGGAGACTGCAATGCATGCATATTTTTCCACCCCCAGAATCAGCTATAAACATTTCAGTCCTTCCCTCCCCTTGATGGTCTATGATGCAAGCCTCTCAAGATCACCCAGAAACCTGTCTCTCGTACCTCAATAGTACCATCCCCCTAGTCAGAGACAGATGGCATACATTTAAATATTGGCCCTAGTATTCTATTTTTGCCACTTCATTGTCTGGCTGCCTAACCAACGTAAGTGGCTCTGATAATGCTTAAGATTTTTGACATTTTAATGCAACTGTGAACTTATAAAACCTTGTGAAGCCAAAAGAATAATATAAAGTATATACTGACATGCAAGACTACATCATTACAAAATATAGATGAATGGTTGTCACGGTAACAATTTTAGAGAGGAAAGAATCCTGCACAAATGCTCAACAACCAGAAGAAATGCTAACTTACAGACCTGGACTTTTCCTTATTTATTATCGTTAATAAGCTTCTTTTGAGTAGTGGAATCATTAACTGACTCTGCACTGTTTTGAATCTGCAGCAGGAACAAAGATACAGTTTCTATACCTAAAATCTATTCAAGTTTCTCTAAGCATCCTGAGAAATCCCCTATTACTGTATTGTGGACAGCTCCATAAGCTCTCTTCTGGCACTGTGAAGCACAGTTTTGAATTACTGGTTTTCATTACTGATGTGCTTTCTAGCAGACCCTGCTGTGCAATACAGTGGCATTACTGGCTGTGCAATGATTGAAAGACATATGGAGTTGCAATATATTCTGTGTATCTATGAACACTCATGAAACACTCAAAGGAAGAAGGCTGAAAATCCCCAGATCCCTCATACATAAAACATCCCCAGATCTCTCATACATAAAAACATAAATCTTTGCCGGTGACTAAATTCAATATAGAAAAAGTTAAAAATAATAAAAATTGAGGATCTGAATCCTTATAAAGGGAGAGGCAAAAAAATATTTTTAGACTTGAAGCCAAAATGTCAAGTAAGCTATTTATAAGAGTTTGAAGGGACAATGCTGAGAGAAAAAAAATCAGCATTTCTATTCACTGATGGAACAGGAGCAACATTAGCAGAGAAAGAAATGGAGGAGGAGAAAAGAGAGAGAACTAATTTTAAGGATTTTATAATCTATAACAAAACATACAGAGGTATTGAAAAGTGATACTGCAAAACAATTTCTAGTTTAAAGAATATAGTTTATCAAATTTTTGGCATACTTAAAATTATCAAGAAAGACGTGTACAATATACATTAAATTAATCCAAATACATTCACTAAGGAAGTAAAGTAAAACACCAATCCCTACCATTTTAGGAAAGCTCTAAAAATGCATAAAATTTCTACCTGTTGATTATGCAGTTAATGGACATATCTCACTGATAAGTTTCATACATTCTCAGCTACATCATCCATACTACTGATGAGGGCTTTTATTTCTGGGTGCCTGGTCTGAAAGCAACCTGAGTCTGTAGTGACCAAAAACCATAACTAATTGACAGACGATGAAATACGTTGTGTATTTATATTACCATGGTGTTTAAAAGCGCTAATCCTGGACCAGGACCGCCACTGCGCTAGGTACCATGCAAACAGATGGTGCCTGCCTCAAAGGGCATACAATCTTAGCATAGGACAAGAGACAACAGATCAGGAAATATAAGCAAACAATAAGGCAACATGAGAGAAAGCACAAAGATGCTTGTTTGAAAATTTAACTAGTGGGAAATGAAAACAAGTGTCATGGGCCACTCACGAGGTGAGAACTAAAATTTCATTAGCAAATGAGCAATGATAGGTAGGGCTGGGGCAGGCTGTGAAGGGCCTTGAAAGCAAAGACAAGTGGCTTATGTGTTTGATGTAAGAGAGAACAGGGAACCAAGACGAAGAAAATGATCTTTGCAGCAGCTTCTGAATGGATACAAGAGGGGCAAAATTGCATTTGTCAAGGACAGAGAAAAGGATGTTGCAGTAACTGAGACGCGACATAATGTGTAGATGAAAAGTAGGCATTTTAGAGATGTTACACAGAAAGAAATGGCATGATTCAGATATATCCTGGATGTGAGGACAGAGGTCTGAGTTGAAAATGACATCCAGGTCACACAGGCCTGAGTGACAGGAAAGAAGGTGGTGTTGTCAACTGTGATCAATAAAGGAAGGGGCAGGGAGAGATTAAGAGCTTTGTTTTAGCTATATTAAACTTGAGGTAATGGCTAAACAGCCACAAAAAGATGTCAAAGATAGGCAGAGATTTTATATTGGACAGAAGGAGACAAGTCTGGAGAAGACAGATAGATATGTGAGCCATCAGGATTGACATAGCAGCTGAACTTCTGTTTGTGAATGAGACAACCCAGAGATAAGGTGTAAAGGAAAAAGAAACACTAATCCTCCAAAGGACACAATGAAGCAGCAAATAGCAATGAAGAAATCCCCTATTACTGGGCAAGGACAGAGTCACAGAAGCGAAGGAGGATGAGATTTCAAGAAGACGACAAAGATGAACAACTTTGTAAAAGGTGGCTGACAGGTCAAGGAGGAGGAGAATGGAGTACTGCTTCTGAGCTTTGGCTATGAAGAGGTCAAGACTCTGATGAAAACAGTTCCAATGATATGCAAGAGGTGGAAGGCAGCCTGGAGAGGATTTTGAAGGAACTGGAGAAGAGGAACTCCAGACAGCTAACAGTGATCTTGGTATATATAGTGCTTACGGCACAAAACTGGCAAGAAGACCTCTGCTTAGAATGTGCCCATGACATGAAGGACCATCTCTTTCCGTAACAGCTTGTTCCACTGAAAAAACGGAACTGTAAACCAACAGAGGAAGCCAGGCCAAGATCATGGTACTCACTGCTAGATAAAATGAGCACCAATCCTGCTGCATTGAGATGAATGCAAAACCTACCTCTCTATCTAGGCTTCCTTTAATGGCATTCTTACACCAACACTCTTGATCTTCTATATTCGGTGTTAAAAAACTAAGCCTGCCTCTTGCTCACAACGAAAGTTATCGTTCTTATTCTTCAGAAGTGCTTGGATACTATGATGAGCACCAGTATCAGACCCTAGATAAATGAAATGACTGTCACATGCACACAATCTAGCACTCTCATTGTCAGCCTCAGTAAAGAAGTCAATGAATGAATGGGCATGAACACCCTATTAGCTCTTCCTTCCTAAAAGGTAAACCTCCTATCTTAGTGTTGAAATACACCAGCGTATTACACCAGTGTAACACTGCTCTCTCTTCTGAACCTGTTCTGAAAACACTCCATGGCTATCGAGTTGCAATGGAATTTAGTGCTGGTAAAAGCTAACAAATTAATCTTTTTTTTTTTTAAAGAAAGATTATGCAGTATTCACTGAATTCTGTTCTCAATTCTGTGCCTAATTATTTCTTGCTGCTGTCAGTTTAAGATTTGAAAACTATCAGCACAGTCTTGGTAGACGAAAGAAAATGTTGTGAAGTGATAATGTTTGCACTGTGTCAAATGCTACCAAGTCATTTCTGGCTAAGTTAAGGTAACGATTCCCACATTTGTCCAATGTCAGGGCCAAAGGGACAGTGAAAAAGCAGCAGCAAACTTATTAAAACTCCTTGTCACATGCTGGATATTTACAGTAGAAACCACGTAAAATGCAGCCAAAGGTTATGTACATTAATGGTTTTCAAATTTTAAAAACCAAAACTTTTGAATCGCAGTTTCCTCCATATCTGTGGAAAATATTTTACTATCAATTTATTACAAAAATAATTCCATGTTCCAAAAGCCTCCATTAGAGTGCTCTCAGTATCTTCAATATAACTAGTTTTCATTGTCTACTTTTAAGGCCTCATAATTTATTACTGTACTTATGCATTCCACAAACACAAGTGACATTTTCTCCCCTATCAGCATATATTTTAATTTGCCTTTAACGTCAGTAAAATAAAGCAGCATCTTGGGGAAGAGCATCCATTTTTATGTCAGTTACTTCCAAGTACCATGGTTCACTACCTTGGAGCATTTCTCCAGTACTTCCTCCTTGAACTGTAGAAATTTTTCCTGAATTGCAGGCTGGTTGAGAGCAAAGGACAGGAAGTGTGTGAATGGCTGCTTCTTGCGGAAACTCTCAGCAAGAACATCAATCCGTGTTCGGGCTGAAATGACACCACTACGCTGTTGTCCAGTAATCACTAAAAGCAGACAAAGTAACACTAATTTTAGCTATATGAAATCCACACAAGATTAGTGACATTTTGCTATGATGTCCACAAGAGCTAAGAACTAATTAAAGAGATACTGATTTTCCACTGTACTTATTAATGCATTTAACAATCCATATTCTTCTAGGATATTGACAAGTTAAGTAAGAATATAAATTAAATTCTAGAAGACTCAGGATAGAAGACAATCAAACAGAACTCCAGTACTAATTTAATTCACTATAGTCAATATTATTATTAAGTATTTATATTGCAGTAGCACCTAGAGGCCTCAAGTAGTTTGGGCACACTGCGCCAGACACTGTAAAAAAAGTCACTACCCCAAATTGCGTACAAGCTAAAAAATAAACTTAGATCCTATTGGATAGTTATTTATCTATAGTACTATTAGCTTTGTTTATCTGCATCACTATTTCCCTTTCTTACTTGATATATAGCAATATTAACGACTGAGAAATGTATGGTTTCAGAGTAGCAACCGTGTTAGTCTGTATCCACAAAAAGAACAGGAGTACTTGTGGCACCTTAGAGACTAACGTGCCACAAGTACTCCTGTTCTTTTTGAGAAATGTATGGGGCTGCAATATTCTTTTTTAATTACCTGGTAGCACTGTATCTTCATAGTCTCATTCCAGGTCTTAAAGGAGGAAACGTAGAAAAATAAGATATTCTAAACCCCTTCAGCATAGCCAGAGAAGTCTTGCTAGACTATTAATTTTCCTTCAATGCCTTACATTTTTGCTTCTCTTTAAAATTAGGATGATGTCATTCAAAAGGTTGCTTCTCCTTCTCAGCAGCCTAAAGAAAAGTAGTCCCTAAAGTGTTTATAGAGCTGTGATGCCAAACAAACCGACAAGACTCTCTCAGTTCAGTTGCTCTTGAAATGTCTGCATAACTGTCTCAAGTTTTCAGGTTGAAGTTAAACAGTTGCATGACCCCCTTACATTTACTACAAAAGAAAGAGTAAAAGATGTATCTATAACAACAGTGGTAATAATACACCATTTGTGTGTGCTTTAAGAGGCTAACAGGATATGTGACCTTGAAAGAAAAGGCTTGTGGAGACTGGGGATTGCTTTAAATTAATTTTTCAAGGCCTCACAATCCTCCTAATTGCCTTTCATGACCCCTAGAAGGTCACAACCCACTGATTCTGAATGGTATTGACAGGCAGGATATTTTAAAGACTATGGGCAGTGATCAATGGCTCCATGTCTAGTTGGCAAGCGGTATCAAGTGGAGTGCCCCAAAGGTCGGTCCTGGGGCCGGTTTTGTTCAATATCTTCATTAATGATCTAGAGGATGGTGTTGCCTGCACCCTCAGCTAGTTTGCAGAGGAAATTAAACTGGGACGAGTGGTAGATATGCTGAAAGGTAGGAGTGGGATACAGAGGGACCTAGACAGATTAGAGGATTGGGCCAAAAGAAATCTGAGGAGGTTCAACAAGAATAAGTGCAGAGTCCTGCACTTAGGTTGGAAGAATCCCATGCACTGCTACAGACTAGGGACTGAATGACTAGGCAGCAGCTCTGCAGAAAATGACCTAGGGGTTACAGTGGATGAGAAGCTGAATATGAATCAACAGTGTGCCCTTGTTGCCAGGAAGGCTAACGGCATTTTGGACTGTATAAGTAGGGGCATTACCAGCAGATTGAGGGATGTCATCGTTCCCCTCTATTTGACATTGGTGTGGCCTCATCTGGAGTACTGTGTCCAATTTTGGGCCCCACACTACAAGAAGGATGTGGAAAAATTGGAAACAGTTCAGCGGAGGGCAACAAAAATTATTAGGGGGCTGAAGCACATGACTTATGAGGAGAGGCTGAGGGGACTGGGATTGTTTAGTCTGTAGAAGAGAAGAATGAGGGGGGGATTTGACAGCTCCTTTCAACTACCTGAAAGGGGGTTCCAAAGAGGATGGATCTAGACTGTTCTCAGTGATATCAGATAACTAAACAAGAAGTAATGGTCTCAAGTTGCAGTGGGGGAGGTTTAGGTTGGATAGTAGGAAATACTTTTTCACTAGGAGGATGGTGAAGCACTGGAATGGATTACCTAGGGAGGTGGTGGAATCTCCTTCCTTAGAGGTTTTTAAGATCAAGCTTGACAAAGCCCTGGCTGGGATGATTTAGTTGGGGATTGGTCCTGCTTTGAGCAGGGGGTTGGACTAGATGACCTCCTAAGGTCCCTTCCAACCCTGATATTCTATGAAAGACTTTTTTTTTTTTTTGGACATTTATGTATATAACTACTGGGGCATGTGACACTAATATTATCATAATGCTCATAACATGCTGCAGTGTGTGTCTGCTTCAGTCATTCCACTCCTTTTGTAAAAGCCACAAAGTACAGTACATTATGGGCATTATGATGCTCTTTGTTATTATAAAACAGTGTAATAGGAGCATACAATACAAACCCACTCATTTTCATTGTGAAGTTCTAGTAACAAGAACAAAAGATGCAAGTGTTATTAGAATACCTCTTCTTTAAAAAAAAGACAGCTTTATAATGACCTATGGTGCCTTTGAAGAATGTTTATTCCACATGTATATGCACCTTGAGAGAAGATGCCTTGCTATGTATGTATAACTCCCCATTAATACTGCTGTTGTTACTAGAAAAATTATTCAAGAACTTAACGCCCTAAATCCTGCAGAAACTTACACATACGCTTAATTTTAGACTACTGCTAGGTTTGACTTCAGCAGAACTACCTGGAGGCTAAAAGTAATGCATATGCTTGTGTTAGGAGGATTAGGATCTTAAATAATACTTTTCATCTACAGATATTAAAGTACTTTACAAAGGTAAAACAGAGAAAACAAGGCAAAAAGAAAAGTTAAGTGACTTGCACAAGGTCACAGAGTCAGTGATGTGTCAGAGCCGAGACTAGAAGAGCAGTCTCCTGATTCTCAGTTCTGCGCACAACACACACACCAAAGGTGGAGTGGACAAGAGAGCATTCATTCATCTTGTGCACATTAAAGCTCACCAATTTGTCCTTCCATTCCAGGCTTGGGAATGTTGATAGAAGTTCGAGTCTCTGTTTCCAGTCTCTTCCTGGTTTCTCCTTTTTTTCCAATGATATACCTATAGACATACAAATGCTATACTATCATGCACAAAATGTCACTATTTTATTTTTCCAGGTAGGGTTTCGTTGCTTTATTCTTTTCTTTCTTAGGGGGCAAAAGGGGGAGCACTCCCCCAGCGGAGTCCTCTGAAACTACCATATCTTTCAGCCACCAAAGAGAACATGTAACAGAGACCTAGCAAATGTGTAGCAAAGGAACACTATTCAGCACAGTCATTTTAATCATCCATACATACTGAAATAAAAAATTGTGTATATAATTGTAATATAATCATTCTTAAAAAATTGGTAAATATTACTAGACAAAGCTGTCATATCAGTTAGATACTTCCAAGCGTATTTCTATACTTCTAGCTGGGGTGCAGTTCCCAAGTTGAAGAGGCATATCTGCACTAACTCTGAGAAGCTAGTGGACTAAAAATGAAATGCAGCCACAGCAGTGCCAACCCCTCCTACTGTTCACACTATTGTGCCTACACTCCATTTTGAGGTTGCTAGCTCTAATCGAGCTAGTATGGGGACGTCTCCTCCAGCTGGGAATCACACCTCCAGTTCAAAGTACAGACATTCCCTAAGCGAACATTAAATTACACCTCTATCCCGATATAACGTTGTCTTCGGGAGCCAAAAAATCTTACTGTGTTATAGGTGAAACCACATTATATCAAACTTGCTTTTATCTGCCAGAGTGCGCAGACCCCCTCTCCTTCCTTCCCTGGAGCACTGCTTTACCACGTTATATCTGAATTCACGTTATATCGGGTCGCGTTATATCAGGGTAGAGGTCTATTTCACTTCAAATATTCAATTAGCAAAACACTGCAATCTTGAGTGTGTCTTCTCACAAAGTGTTCACAGCTTTCCCTGCCTTGGCAGCTTACCTCAGTCTCTCCCCACATTCTTCCATCTTCCTGGCTTGCTTTCATGTCCTGAAGAGCAGATGCCCAAAAAACTGCTATCAGCAAGAAAGCACAAGATGCAGTTGCCACCATGATGAGAGCTAAGTGCCAAATGTGAAACAGGTACATTGGAAGGGGATTCACACCCCTTTCCCCCACACAAATACAGAGCTCTCCACAAAATGGAAATTATTTGAGAAGTCTGGATTCTCAGAGGCAGCCGCAGATTCTAACCTCCCTGACAGATTCTTCTGTAAAAGAGGATTTAAATAAAACAACATGTAGGCTCACTTGTATAGTGGGCTGGGAACCTCCACTGTACACTGGAAACCTCTCTCAGTCTCTTCCACCATGAAGGCATCACAAGGCTCATCTGTGGGATCCTCAGGGCCTATGAAGTAGAAAATCAAACTGGTTTATAAAGGTTGATAGTGTTGTATGTGATGCAACATTCTCACCGGCCTTCTTCTCCCAAGATTAAATAAAAGAACAAAGTGGTTCCTTCTGTCACAGACGCAGCTTTTATTTCACCTTACTGCCTGCTCAGAAAAACATGACACTACTTTTAAATTTTCCATTCTTGGAGGGTTAAAAAAGTAGCAGTTTCAGCCCTCTACAGAACAGTTTTTCTCTTGGTTGCAATTGCAAAATAGCCCAGTGGCCCAACAGGTTTTTTTTTAAAAATTGTTCTGCCTGTTGAGCAGTAGCCCACTGGCCTTTTGCCCTTGTCAGAGAACTAAGTATCAGAGGATCTAAAGACCCACCTCTCACTCATGGACCACTTAGTCATATTTGTTTTTCAACCAAATCTGGTTAGCTCAGGCCATGTCTAGACTACGCGCCGGATCGGCGCGCTAAAATCGATTGCTCGGGGATCAAAATATCGCGTCTGGTCTGGACGTGGTATCTCGATCCCAGAGCGTGCTTAGATCGATTCCGGAACTCCAGCTAGACGACCGGACTTCCGGATTCGACACAGCAAGCCGCGCGGATCGATCCCGCGCGGTGAAGACGGGTGAGTAAATCGATTTTAGATATTCGATTTCAGCTACACTATTCTCGTAGCTGAAATTGCGTATCTAAAATCGATTTAATCTCGTAGTGTAGACCTGGCCTCAGTGTGAGCAGGGGTGGGTTCAGGTGGCAAGAAGCATATTAGAGTTTGCCCAGCTCTTTCAATCTTTTCTGGTTGAAACAAATGGTGGATGTTTACCAGATAGTCTTGGGCTTTTCTATATTTACAAGGACCCACACAAACATTACCTAATATGGCACACACACAAGTGAGTACACCAAGATAGAAAATGAACAGTTAGCCATGTAAATAGGTGATATCTTTCAAAATCCACATTAGATGGCCACAAGAAGACATCCATTTAAGGGCCAATATTGAAAGGTCCTGAGCACTTCCAAGGAGGTGCTAAATCCCTTCAACTCTTATTAACTCTGAGATTAAACTCACTGTGGAAAATACCAAGAACAATGAGAGGGAAAAAATATTCACTACAAAGTCTTACCATTTTTACTGATCATCTTAAATAAAAGATTTTTTTTAAACACAGATAACATTGTTTTGCTGAATTTTTCAATCAACAAATTAACTGATAGCCAGCAACCCACACACAATCACCTAAACCAACATTTTGTAACCAGAATGTACTCTGCTCCTCGACCAGGACTGCTAGAGAACAATGCAAAGTATTTCTTCACTCACGTCCCCAGTCCTGCAATAAGGGCAGATCCCTGTGCCCACCACGAGCTCATCACAGGCTCAGAGCCTGAGTTTGCCAACTCCCTGTAAGTCTTGAATGCTGATTCCTCACTTTGCAATATATTATATTAACATAGGCAGCGGGTTATATGGGCTCGAGGTGCCCGGGCTCCAGGAATATTCAGGGCCGGGTGCCCTGCTCCAGCAATATTTGCAGCTGGGTCTCTCCCCCGGCCCTGCCTGGATCGGGTCCCGGCCCCCGCCTCCGCAGGTCTCCCCCCCACCGATCCCTGCCTGGAGCGGATCCCGGCCTCCGCCTTCCACCCCTCCCTCTGTGTCCCCCCTCCGCCACGTCCATGCCTGCTCCAAGATCGGCTGCCCGCAGAACTGCCTTCTGCTGCCCCAGGGTCCTAGCGCCTGCCATCCGATAATGGCAAGGCAGGCTGCCCTTACCCTGAGCCTCTCCAATGCCCCAAACCCCTCATTCCCAGCAAGAGCCCTCATCCCTCTGCACCCTAATCCTCAGCCCCAGCCAGAGCCCTCATCCCCCTGCACCCTAATCCTCAGCACCCACCAGAGCCCGCATCCCCCTGCACCCTAATCCTCTGCCCCAGCCCTGAGCCCCTCCCCCACAGCACGAACCCCTCATCCTCAGCCCCAACCCTCATTCCCCTGCACCCTGAGCCTCTGCCCCAGCATGCACCACCTCCCCCTTCCTACAACCCCACCCCCAGCTGAGCCTGCACCCAAACTCCATCCCAAAGCCTGCACCCCTCCTGCACACCCACCCCCTGCCCCAGCCCGGAGCCTGCACCCAGCACCCAAACTCCCTCCCAGAGCCTGCACCCCTCACCCCTTCCTACACCCCCACCACCAGCCCAGAGCCTGCACCCAAACTCCGTCCCAAAGCCTGCAGCCCTCACCCCCTCCTGCACACCCATCCCCTTGCCCCAGCCCAGAGCCTGCACCCAGCACCCAAACTCCTTCCCAAAGCCTGCACCCCTCCTACACCCTAATCCCCAGCCCAGGACCTGCATCCCAGACCTCCCCCCTGAAACCCCGCCCAGAGCCTTAGGCAGGTTGAGGTGGAGTTTGAGGGGGCGGAGTTGGGGGGGCAGGTTCTGGGCACCACCAAAATTTCTACAAACTTGCCTCCCATGTATATTAATACTAGTTTGGGCCCCTGCATGTTAGGTATTACCTGCACAGAAATCATCCTCTTCTTCATTTGGATAGGTCTGCTGTCGAATATTATTTTTCCTATAAATGCGCCCTCCAATCCTTATAAGTGCTGGACGCAGAACTTCCATTGTGCTCTTCCTGCCAATGATGGCACCCTACCAAGATAAAAATTCTGCTGACATCTCCCTAGAAATTGTAAATTCCCGGGTTTCCTATATGTACTTTCTAAGGGTTTATCATGGAGGCATCAGTAGAGACTCTGTAGTTAAGGCTGAGTTTCACACTTAAAACAAGAGATTCATCCTTTTTGTTACATATGAATAATACAGCAACAATGTTTCTTCCCCAATATTACAGCACTTATATTTCTTAAAGTTTGCTTAAATTTCTCAGTTTCTAATTAAGACTACTTGTAAATTCTCAGAAAATAGTCTTTCATTAAGAAATTGAAGTGTAAGAGATTCAGCTCCCAGCACTAGCCGGTTTTTTTTGTTTTGTTTTTTGGTCCCTAATGATCAACCACAAACTCTTTGAAATTCCCATGTTATAATTAAAAACTCACATAAATGTTGTGCCTATACAACACATTTTAAATTTTTTAGGATTAGCAGTCAATTTTCCCACATTATTTTTCATAACTGAAATTTTCTCCTTCAGCAGAGGCTGAAAAATACAATGGTCTACTACAGAGAATTCCACACAGAACTGCCTTTTTTCCAAAGCACTGCCATTTCCCATTGTTCTCAAAAGGAGCAAAGCCACAGAAATCTCTCTCCTGCTGTTATCAATGGGCCTGTCTCTGCCTCCTCACAGCACAGAAGCCTCCATCTTCCCTGATGGCCACTGTGGCTTCAGGATGATTGAGAGCAATAGGAGATGACAGCCATTTTAAAAGAGGACAATTCTTCCTGACAGATAAACTTCTGGTTATGAAAAACAAAAACAAAAAAATAACCTTTGATCCTAAATATCTTTTCAAAAGCAACCCATTGCACCAGATCTACTCAACAGATAGACCAGGATAGAGGGGGAAACTAAGTTCTATGTGTGCGTGAGCAAGAAGAGGGAGTTTTGCAGGGAATGAGGAAGAAAGTGCTGTGTACATTTTCAGCTGTTTTGCACTACGCTGGCAAAACAAAGCAGCTGCAAACTCAGGTTAACTACGCAAAATACTTTAGCTGTTCTGTGCTGCTCCAGAGTGAGATAAAGAAGCCACTGTGTACCTATATCTGGTAAAAGTTCAAAATTTTAAAAATATATATTTGTGTGAAACTGCGTATCTACAAATCATTAGAAATATTACATGGTAACATACGCTGAGTACCTTGCTTAGAGTCCCTATGGGAAATTTTTAATTTAAAAAAAAAAAAAAAAAAAAAAGGAAATTCTTTGACATAAAGAGCTCTGTCTACAAACAAGATAAGACTTGGAAATAATACAAATCAAACATTAGGTAAGCGATATTTTATAGGTATATGTAATATCCAAAGTCACCATTCTTACACCTGAGGATGTAGAAACTGAGCGTGTTAGAAACTAAAATAACCTAAATATATTAATGTATGCTAAACGAAAAGTGTGATTCGCACCCAACTTTAATTCTCTGCCGTGTCAGCGTCTTCAATTACTCCCATATATTAGAACTTATTTTGAAACTTGTTACGTATGAGGGCCAGAGTGGGCAAACTATAGCCCCAGGCCCAAAGCTCGTGGCCCCAGGCCCCTCCCGTGCTGTTCTCTCTCCCTGCATGCTCTGTCTCCACTCGGCCACAGCCTTGCTCTGGGGTGCAGGGCTGTGAACTCCTGGGACAGTTGTCCAGTTTACTGCAGAGCCCGCCTGACCCAACTTCTCTTTTTGTGCTGTGGTTGATGCAGAGGCAGCATGGCCTGCTCCAGTTGGTGCGCAGCTGGAGCACGCACCACCAGTGCTCCAGGCAGCGTGGTCAAGAGGGCACTGGAGGCAGGAAGGGGATAGGGCAGCGGGAGTTGGGTGCTGGTAGGGCAGGGGTGTTGATAGAGGCAGACGGTTGTGGGAACAGCAGGGTTAATGGGGGCAGGGTCCTGTGGGGAGGGTTAGGGTGCAGTCAGGAAGGGGGGAGGTTGGATGAGGTGGCAGGGGGCAGTCAGGGATTCTGGGGGCAGTCAGGAGACAGGGAGAAGGGGCGATTGGATGGGGCAAGGATCCTGGGGGGGAGTGTCAGGAATGGGAGGAGGGGTTGGACAGGGTGGCAGGGGTCCAGCAGCAGTCAGGGGACAGGGGTGTGTGCATGGGGCAGAAGTCCCAGGGGGTGGCAGAGAGATGGGGGCTGGGCCACAACCCCCTCCCCTAACCAGCACTCTATACAATTTACAAAACCCGATGCGGCCCTCAGGCCAAAAAGTTTGCCCACCCCGGTATAGGCAAAGATGGAATTTTAAGGATTAATGTTCATTCCCTCCTCCTATTAACCTTCATAACTGAGAGTTTCTCCTTTATCAGAAACCTTAACTCTACATGATGAAACTATGAAGGGGAAAAGCTTGCCTGTTTAAAAAAAAAAAAAAAAAATCTGTTTAATCTAATCTAGGTCCACAAATATTGTCGCCAGTCTCACAACCTAGAACGCTTTCCTTAAAGCTCCAGGTTCTAGAGGTAATTATGTAATAATCTCAGTTTTTATCTAAATAAAAAAAAGTAAGTTCCTCCCTAGTTCTTGTGGTTGTAAGCTAAAAAGCTTGAAAATGCTATGCAAGGGCACCTATAAGACCAAAAAACAGAAGACAAAAAAAGAACAAAGCTTTTTTACTTTGATGGGTGTGTTGTTTTTTTTAGAGTCTCATGATTTTAAAGCCAATATTGTTATTTCTGAGTTGTGATTTTTGAATATTCAAGACTGACAAAATTGCATTAACACAGGAATCTGTGCTCACAAAACCTGATGCAGGACTAAGGCCCAGATTATATGCTACAAAGAAGCAGTGGCAACACAATGCGGTAGCGGGGAGATAGCGGAGAAGAAACAGTGGGTTGTGGGCACAGTAACAAGGTTATAGAATAAGGCCCGGCTCCCGCAAGATCCTGCGTGTGGATGACGGATGCAACGCCACAGTAGTGCATGGCTAGGTACCCCCAGGACGTGTTTTGCTGCCTGGGAGACACTTGCCTAAATCCTACAATGACACACACACCCCCCCGAGGCCTTAGTCCCGCACACACTGACAAACGCAGGGAGCCGCAGCCTTCTCCCGCACGCCGCTACGCGGGGCCCTAGTAGGAGCTTGGCGTCTGTTGGTTTTGCAAAGAGAAGCGGGGAAGCGAAGCGCCCCTCCCACGTGTTGCCGTGGGGCTCCGGGCCTGCCTGCTGGCGGCACTGCAGCCGCTACACGCACACACTCACCTACGTCGGCAGGGGCTGAGAGTGGGGCAGGGCCTAGGGTGACGGCTCCGCAAGCCCCGGGACAGGTGCAGCGGCCCTGCGCGTGGGGCGCATGGGCGACTGACCGGCACTTAACGGAGACAGGCACCCCGCCCACCTACCCCCAGGCGCTGCGGGGCGGCCTCCTCCTACCGCCCCCCCCCCCAACTGCTCTAGGACACAGGCCCCGCCCGCACCTTCGGTGGCTCCGCGACAAAACCCGCAGCGTTGCAGGGGACGGGACGGGGCGGGGCGGGGCCGGGCCGTGCGTGCTCGCGCCCGACCAGTATGTAGGGCGCGCGCGCGCACTCCGGCAGCCTTCATCACGCCAACCCGTCCAGGCACCAGGTGAGGCTACGGGGTAAGGGCGGCTGGAGCGAGAGGGCGACCTGGGACCGGTTTTAGACACCTCACTCACCCGGGCGCCGTCGGGTAAGGACGGGTAGGTGGCAGTTTTAGAGGGAGAGCGCTACCCCACCCCACAGTTGCTAGCTGCTGCTTAGCGCATGCGCTGTTGGTGTAGCTGACCCTGCGCATGCGCATTGGCCATTTAGAAACTGCTGCTGCCGATATTCTTCCGGCATGGGCGGGGTCCGCTCGCCTGGGATCCCCCCCCCCCCCAGCACGCGCCCGCTCTACCACCAGGGGCGTTGGGGGCCCAGGGGGAGCGCCACCTCCCCCCTTGTTTCGCCGCGCACGGGGCAGGCGCCCTGTCAACCAGCCCGTTCCACGGCTGCCGCGGGGAGAGCTACGCTAGGCCCAGCCCCAGTACCGCCGCCCCCGGTTCCTTGGGGCTCTCAGTCCAGCCCCGCCGGGTTGAGCGAGGCAGGGGGGACGCTTCGACCCAGCAGTGGTTGCGCGGGGGCAGATGACCCACAGAAATGCTTGCGGATGAAGGATATACAGACACCTGGGCTGAAAGAAAATGAGAACTATCCAGTCAGCCATGATGTGGAGGGAAAAGAGACACCAAGCACTGCCTGGGCGCTGCCAAATGTCCACCTTGACCAAGGTCTCTGGCAATCCCTACACACGTTGCCTTCATTTCCTGGGTGGTTTCCTGCTTTCCTATTGACCTTCCCTCTTCCACTAATTCACTGACATCACCATAATCTTCCCACTAGAAATCCGTTAATGTGCAGTGAGGGATGCCTCTGCCCTAGGGATGCCTGACTCATTCTAGGAAGAGGAGCTGTGAATGAGGTATGAGTTAGGGGCAGTGCCACTCTCAGTCCTCTGTCAAGCTCCCACTGATGTCAAGAGGAGTTTATGCAAACATTAAATATAGTACAATATAGGTGTAACATTTTAGACAGTAATGTTACCTGTATTTTCTCTCACCTTGAAGGAGGGTATTTGCCTCAAAATTAGCACCACGGTTGCTGCTTCTGTTTCTTTACCCCCTGTCATCTCTTCTCTGTTTTTCTCTCATATTTATTTTCTTCCTCCTGTTTTGTGCCTCTCCCTCTTATCTGCTCTTTGCTCTCTTCCTTTTTTGTACTTTTCCACATTCTCCTTCCCCCATTCGTATGCACCTTTGTTTTTCTCCTGCATCAAAGTTTAAATATAGAGCCTGCTACTATAAATTAGGAGTGGCTAGGTTTGTAGGATCCTAGTTAGTTTCCCTTTCCAGGTGTAGATAGACTCAGAAGGAAACTCACTAACCCTCATCAATTTCTTTCTCCTCAAGCTCAGAAGCTTTGTGACATATGATTAGGACCCAGATCCTCAAAGTATTTACTCTTCTAACTTTCTAAATGGCCTAAATACCTTTGAGGACCTGGACTTAGATCCATGCAACCATGAACAGTTTCTCTTTGCAGCCAGCTTTGTGTTAAAAACATGGAACTGCTGATGAATCAGCATCTATTCCGAAAAAGCTGAGCTGAAATGTAATTTTAAATTGGTATGCAGAGTGGATAAATAATTGCTCCCACTTTGAGCTTGACATCCAGCTTTCCTGGGTTTCAAGAGGGAAGTTCTAAATTGGTAATGAATAAGGAAGTGAGTGAAGGGAGGAGGATGGTATAGGTCCTATAAGGCTAATGGGCCAGACAAGCAAGGAGTCAGTAGCCTTAGGGGAAGAGAGAGAACACAGTTATAACCCAACAGTGTTCATCTTGGGTTCTGTAGCTGTGCTTCTATAGTTCCCATAGCGTAGACATCACTAAAGGAAAATGTAAAGGATGGATGAAAAGTTATAGTGGGTAATAAAAACAAAAAACACTTCCGTGTCTAAATGGAAAGGGATAAAGGTTAAATGCCCTATCAAAATATATTTAAGCCGTGCTGTTATGCTGAAAGAATAAGGAAGGTGAGTGTTAAAGGCAGGGTGGGAGGTGTACATGTGAGGAGTTAAAGTGATCAGATGGCAGACTGCTAAATGGCTAGAAGGATTCCCAACCATTATTATTGTCAAATGCAATTTAAAAACAAAAAGATAAAACACAAAAAGCACATTTAGGAGCACAAGACCCTTTTAAAGACCATAGCATTTCTTCACACAGAGTGATGTGAGGAGGGTGCAGACTGGTGGCTCTCTAGAATGTTTTGTGAGTTTTTTGCACAACTGGGGAGTGAGACTTTCTCTTCATGTTTGTGGGTGGTGGAAAAAAGTATCTGCAGAAGGTGAATGAAGTTTAATGTTCTGTACTGAATTAGTTATGCATACTCTGTTGCTACTGATGTTTCCATTTTGCCAAGGCATTTTAGCATTATTTTTTTTATTTGTGTGCCACCAAGTGGTAAAATTTTGAACTGCATTTTGTACTAAAATATATGTAAGAAATCTGGTATCAGAGGGGTAGCCGTGTTAGTCTGGATCTGTAAAAAGCAACGAGTCCTGTGGCACCTTGAAGACTAACAGATGTATTGGAGCATAAGCTTTCGTGGGTTAATGCATGCGTCCGACAAAGTGGCTATTCACCCACGAAAGCTTATGCTCCAATACATCTGTTAGTCTTTAAGGTGCCACAGGACTCGTAAGAAATCTGCTGTAGTTTGAACATAGCCACGATGCGGCTCTCAAATATCAGTTCTTCCTAGGGTGCAGAGCTCCAATTAGAAAATAATACTTACTTTTTTTCAGCAAAAATATAGCTAATAAAGGCCAGTAGTTCTCAGCCATGCAGTTACTTGTTTTATAATGCCATGGTCTAGAACCTTAGCCACTGAACTTTCTTCCTGTGGACCTTACTTGTGATCTATAACGCCCTGCAATCAGACAACTAATGATGCCAAGTATTGTGGTGGACTTGAGATGTGGAAGACTAAGATAGGAATCACCAAACAAATTTTCACTGATGAATGTGAGTCGGTTTGAACCCAGGTCTCTGAAGGCAAAAGGATGTGCTGAGTTATCAAAAATTAGTTAGAGAAGGAAAAGGTAACATTTCCTCTGTTGCCTTTAGGTTAAGGGACAAATGGCAGCCTCCTCTTCATCCTCTTCAGCTGGTGGAGTCAGTGGAAGCTCTGTAACTGGATCTGGGTTCAGTGTCTCGGAACTTGCCCCACCACGGAAAGCCCTCTTTACATACCCCAAAGGAGCTGGAGAAATGTTAGAAGGTGAGTGCTGTTTCACATTTTGCTGTCAATAAACTATTGTTGATACAGTTTACAGAATACATAAAAAGTTGGGACCCTTAATGTCATTTTAGGCACAAAGCAGCCAAAGGATTTAATTGTAAGGGGAAGGAGATCTGGGTAGGCGGTTACTAGGTCTATCTCTGCTTTCAGTATATCCCTGCCACCATGTTCTTTCCTTCATTCCTAAAATTATGATAATTTATCTACCCCTATTTATCTCAAACTTTAAAATGGCATAGGATTGTTCTTCCTTCATATGTTCAAAAAAATTATCCAAACAGTCTGATTTTTAGACCCGTAAAACAAAAATCTCAGACTTCACAGAAAGCATGGCAGCAGTTGGGACAGGAAAGACTGCATCTGACAAAGTGAGAGCATGACTGTGTCAGCTTCTTATTGCTAGCTGCTACTTTGGTGTCATAACTGAAAATTACTATAGAGATGACTGATCGGGTTATATTATTCTTTCGCAAATCTTCTTCTATTTAAGTTCATAGGATCAGATTCATGGCTGTGCCAGCGCAGAAACAGAAGGCAAGGCAGCTTGTGGCTCCAATACTCAGGGACCAAGATGGCCTATTTTGGCTGCAGCATAGAGTAGAGTAGCACTGAGGGCTAACTTGTACCCCTACTCCAGTGGGCCATGCAGTTGTGAAGGTTGCTTCCACCATCCTGTGCCTTCCCAGGCCCTGTGCCCATGCAGGGGAAAGAGGACTTGCAGAGGTGGCACAAAGCTGGCAGAGCCATGCACAGAGGTGGCATATAGGCCCTCTGTGATAGTGGGGCAAATGCATGCCATATGACCATTTTGCATCAGCTTACCTTATGCAACGGGGCTGTAGTACAAAGATGGATCCGGCCTATGGGACTGTTTTCAGATTGCTGAATAATGGACAAATTCATCCCTGCTGTTACTGAAGTCAGTGGAATTACGGCAGGGATGAACTTGGCCTTACATGTTTCATTTGAGTATCTGAAATGCAATTGCGTTTGTCTAAAATCTAATAATAATTTAGATCTAATCATCTAATCTCCAGTTAAATATGAGCGTGTGCTCTTATGATATATGCTTCCATTTTCCTAGTGTTGGGCATTTGACTGGTTCAAAAATAACTGGTCAGTTAACTGGTCAGATATTTTAAGGCACTAATTTATTAGAGCAATAACAAAAAAGAGTAAGATTTTATGCTTTCCTATAGGCCTAGCCTTAAATAAATACACATGCCTAATTACAAAAAAGTTACTTACTTGAGTTATTTTAACTCAGAAAAATGCAAAACACAATTAAAGTTCTAAAAAAATGAATAATTACTATTACCTTTTTAGCAATATTATGTTCACATTTAAATGTGAACATTATTCAAGACTGAACAGTTACAAAAGAAAAGAAAAATGAAATTAAGTAGAAATAAACATATAGCAACTATAAAAGAAAAAAAGTCATTTGTAAATGCACCTATGCTAAGTAGGCCACAGGTCCATGCTTTAAGCAGCTTAATGGCTAAGAATCTGTTCCCTTTGTGTTGGGTGAGGCAGTTCAATGACTATGAATCTTCCTTTCCCTCCCCACTCCCTTAAGAGTTAATTTCTCTGTTTGTCTAGTCAGTTTAGATTGTAAGCTCTTTGGGGCAGGGACTCTGTCTTTTAACCTGTTTAATGTCCTTTGTAAGCTGCGATATAAATTAATGGCCTAGTATACAAATAAATATATACATACAATGTTTATTTTAAAGATTCAAGCCAACCAGGATGCTCAACTTTCAATTAATTCACCTTCCTCAACAGTGATGAAGATATTTAAGTAGACTTGCTAACAGATGGCACCATGATGCAATCCAAAAGATAGGCCACCTCCTATATCAGAGTATTCTTGCTGGAATATTTTACAATATTTGACAATGATAAATAAGTTGTGATGTGCTCAGATGAAAGGAGGTTAATGTTCATTGTTTTAATACATAAAACTACTCAATTGTCCAGCCCTCCACTTGCCCTGTTGTTTTTTCTATTTGCCTTCTGCCTTTTTCCCCTTACTTTTTAGCTGCAGGAGTGCAAGGTCAGGCAAAAGCGTCCTTCAGTTGATTATGGGTGGGAAACACAACATGCCTGTGATTGAAACTCATAGTTTTTAGTTCTGTAACGCTGGGGTTTTGGTATAGTACAGTGTGTTATGTTCATTAGAATACATGGGTCTCCTGCTGCTCCCATTTAAGTCAATGCCCTATATTTGAACAGCAGCACTAATATTGTCAGTTATGGTGCTGATGTGATCTGCTTTTTCAGTGTAGTTTGAAGGAACAGTGGCTTGGGTGATCTAAGCATCAGCATCACTTAAACTCTGGAACTACCGGTTAATCCAAACAGGGTCAACTCTGGCTTTTGTTTCTCTGTGGTAAATAAACAGATTCCTCGCAGTTTACTTGAGGGAGAGGCGGGTCTTTGAGATCTGTCTGCTCTTATTGCACACAATGTAAGAATAGGGCCACGACTGTGTAAGCCCCGATGTTTGCCTCAATTTCATGGCCAGAATTTCCCCTCCCTTTGCTGTTGTGCAGTGAGCTGTGTGTCAGTTACAGTCCTTTCTAGCTTGGAAGTGATTGTGTTTCAGTGGTGTTGTATGTATAATTGTGAATGAAAGACACTAGATAATTTAAATTTATCACCTAATATTACTTAGGTTAGTTGATGTGTTGGGTACTGATAGCGCTGTAGTAATTACATATTATGCCATATCACTAATTAAGGTTTTTAGACATTAGTCTGTACGCCAGACTTGAAATAATTCTGACTAAAGACTTGTTCACAGAACTTAATGAGCCCTCAAAATAAATTGAAAATTATGAAATACTTCAGCTTACTGACTTGATGGGTGACTCTGCTTCAGAAGGTCTAGCTGGCAGAATAGAATTTTCGGTATGTAGGCTTAAAGGGCCCAGGTAAGCTGGTAATAGCAGTGTTTCATTTGAAAGATATGGTGGGATGCATATGTATTAAAATAAAACATAATGAACATTAATATCCTTTTATTTGAGCACATCACTAATACAGTAGAGGGCATTTTAATTGCAAAGGACGCTTGGAAGATGAGCCAGTATGACAATGGTATTCTGATAATGGTGAACAGTAGATCAGCCTCTGATTCATCCCCTTTTAAATAGAACTGGATCCTGGGATGGGATTTTCCAGGACTGGTGCCAAGATTCTCATACTTAAAATGCCCCAACCTTTGAAATTTTCTCCTCTTGTTTAGTTTAGGAGCCTTTTAGGATGTGAGGCAAGATACATTTATTTGATATAGCTTTTGGTCGATCTGTTCCTGATAACATGGTGACTAATCTATTTTGAGTGGCAGCAGCAGTTTAATGCTATCCTCATTACAGGATGCTTCATTTAATTTAGGCTTTTAATTTCTTAGATAACATCCCACATGTTCTTTCTTCAAATGGATACAGTTGTTAATGTGCTGGCTGCATATTGTGGTGGCCTTTTTTCAAAGAAAGCAGTTAAAATATTCATAAACGTTACCCAATTGTACCTCTTTTTCAGGTAGTTTTAGAATTTTTTAAAATAACGTACCCTTGGATTCTTTAAGAGATTTTGGACTTACCGGTAGTACTATCAAGAGGAGATTTAAATAATGTTTTTTGTCATATGTTATTGACAATGTATTGCAGAATGCCTTATTTCTAAGATGCTTTAAGATACATGAGTAATTTTAACCTGCATGGGGTTATGATGATTCTTGTGGAAATTACAAGGTATGGAGGGAAGTTAATATATTTGATTATTTAAACTCTGAGTAAGCCAGGGATTGCCAGAAGATTACCTAACTTCTACTTAGCTTGCTTCCAGTTTAATATTTGCTAAAAATCAATTGAAAAAGGAATGATGTAATGTTTATGGTTTTGTAGCATTTCTGTAAGTACAGCCTAGTTGCTTAAGTGATAGGCTCTGTACAAATGATTAAAAATGTAATGCAGAATAATCACATTCTGCCATATCAGATAAATCAGGTGAAGTCTAAGGATTGCATATGCATGAGCCTATGTTTGGTGTCTATTCAGTGTACTGAAAATTCACTTTCCTTGGGCCCTGTTGTTCAGCCTTTATTCAGGCAAAATTCCCATAATGACAGTTGGCAAGGCTTAAAAACGCCACTCATCTTCTGTTGAGCAGAGTGAAAGATACTGTCAGGGCTAGCCTTTGGGGTGGTTCAGTCTCAGGAGGGATTTGAGTCTGGTTCACTTCAGGGGGTTCAGTCTGGGGAGGGATGTGGGTCTGGTTCAGTTTGGTCTGGGGAGGGATGTGGGTCTGATCTGATTTGGAGGGTTGGCCTGGTCTTTTGGGGACACAGCTGGTCCTGATACTAGATCCTCATATAGTCCCCCTCCCTCCCTGCAACCAGGTCACTTTCCTCACCTGGGCTGCTCTGTGAGGAATCAGGAGCTGCTGCTCTCGTGCCCTGTCCTTACGCAGACCAGCTGGGGAAAAAGGCCTAGATGCAGGGAGCCCTAATGTTGCTCTTCACTCCCTCCCTCACAGCCTCCTTGGGGTGTGCGGGGGAGAGGAGCAGCAATGCCAGCTGCTTCATCCATCCAGATCAGTTTCCCCACATGGGTGCAGGAGGGGGATGCAGGGATTAGGGGTACAGGAGGGGGAAGCAGGCCTTTGGGGTGAAGGGAGGGAGGAGAGCCTGGGGATCCCATGGGAGCTGGGGGCACCAAAATGCAAATTTGCCCAGGGTGCCATTTTCACTAAGGCCGGCCCTGGATACTGTACTACCACTAACCCTGCAATTTAAAAGATAGTGTATTCATCTTTTTATTAATACACTTAGCACATTTCCTATAGTTTTGTTAGACTTCCTTCTCTTTCCTGGTTTCACTCCACTGTACCTATCATGGATCCTTGTGTTATCTTCAGTGTCCATTTCTTCATTTTGGTCTCCTTTCACCATATTGTGTTTTCTCTCTCTTCCCCTATATTGTTGGTCTTCTCTCATTATGCTTATTCAATCAGTCTTTCCGGCCTGCTCCACTTATGTCCACTCACTTCTATCCAATCACACACACAGCTAGAAAAGTTTTTATCAGATACCTAGTAAACAGGATTAAACCATTAGCCAAAGACTGATATGAAAGATGAGGGACCCTACTGTCTAGGGGCAAGGCCCAGGTAAGAAGCCAACTTCTCTCCACTGTTGCTGCTCAGATAGTGGAGGATCCTGGGACTTCTACAATGGTGCTGCCCCTGCACTTTGGTTAAATCTTTAGTATCATCCAGTAGCTTGTAGGTGTCTAATAAACTGGCCCTTTCCTTTCCCCCCTCCACCTCTGGTTGCTGGAAGGGAGGAGCATTTTATTTCTGTTTCACCTGAGTGACCTGGATGCTATGGAGGTGGATGGACCTTTACCAGCCTATTCTTCCCCAACCTCCTGGCTGCTGCAGTGGGGAGCTACACTGCTGTATGCCAGTGTTCTCAATGACCGGTCCGTGGACTAGCGCCAGTCCCTGAGAGCTACCTGACATGGTTTAGGAAGACAGTAAGCCAGTCCCTGGTATCAAAAAGGTTGAGAAACACTGCTCTATGCCACCTCGAGGTTGGTTTTTAGTTCTTACTGTGTTGATCTATCGCCTGTCTCTGCTGTTGCCCAGTTTCTCAGGCAACAGCAGAGTGAAAATGAAGTGTCAATCTGTTTTACTGCCATCCACTGGGTTCTGAATAGCTGCACTGAGGCCAAAAAGACTTGGTTTTCATTGTGCTGCAGCTTGACAAAGCTTCATCCAGTGGCAGAGGCACTTGGGTCATCTGCAGATAAGACATCTGGCTTTCTGCTGTCCTGGGGCAAGTGGACTTTTCAGGCCATGGGAAAAGGAGTTTTGCATGAAATGAGAAGGGGGAAAATAGGATTTCTGACTATTAAGTGACATGCAAAATTGAAGACTGTTATTGAGCTTTATTAGAGATTTTACTAGAAATCTGCATATGGCAGCTTCTGACTCTTCTCCTTGTGGGATGAACTGAAAGGAATAAAATGAAGATCACACCCAGAATTATGTATTTGATAGGTATGATGCCTTTGAAAGTATCTCCTGTCATGTTCACACAACTAAATAACAGTTAAAATTAACTGTAGACTGTGTCTGATGATGTAAACAATCCCTCATCAACATTTAAGAACCGGGGTAACATGCTTTTTCCTAATGTCTTTATTATTAGCTCCCATTGTCAGAAGAGACTCTTCTAGAATTATTACATACTTATTAGGTTGAGGACTAAGTTCAACCTGGCTTTTCCATCTGGTAATTTATAGGTCACTTCCTGTTTGGAGCATCTCCACCCTTTTTAAGAGGAATCAGATTCAACATTAGTTTACTGTAAAGAGTTTGCTAAATGTGATATGGAAAGTTCCAGCCTGTTCGTGTCCTCGAGAATCTGGACTTAGGAACACTCAGTACAGACAGTTCTGTGATAATACAAGTATTATAGATTGCAATAAGGTTTCTGCTATTTGTGGTGTCACATTCTGGGATTTTTTCAGTGAACCATGAAGTACCAAGTAGGCTTGAGGGGAAGGAGGAATAATTGCAAAAGGTCAGTGAAAGCTGACTTCTGAGCTGAATGCCTGGCTAGTAGGGATATTTCAGCATGGAAATCTGTACTTAACTTGTCTGATTTAGTTAGCAGCTCATTTTTAAAACTGGTACTGAAGTACTACGTTACATGCAATAAGACATGACAAGATAGTGAAGGACATTAATAAATTGATATATTTTAATGCTTGGCCATCTTAGTTGATACACAAGAACATAGTCTGGCAGAAGAAAGATGTCTTTTCTTTGGAGGACTCTGTCCTTTGACTTTAAAGTTCATTTAGCAAAGAATAGATGTGTCTTAACTATTATTTATCCTAATAGCCACACGTATTAGCGCTCAGTCTGTATAAGAGCTTCTCTCCTTTGTGCTGATAGAGAGCTGGAGTGATCCACAGAATTGTAACTCTTTGCCCTTAGCTTTTTAGAATGACATTTTGCACGCACAAAATGGAATTATTTTAAATGGCTTGCGTATAGAATAAAAAATGCTGGAAGTATCACTTAACCATGAAATTGTAATCCACTATAAGGTTATCTATTGTTCCATATATTCAGTAATCTGTCTGTGGCATCAGATGTACTCTTTTCTACCTCAGAACTTCAAGATAATTAGATTTTATCATCCTTAAGGAAGTGGCTATGTATTATAGCCCTTTCAGGTGCTGAATAAAACATTTTAAAATGGTGGAAATGGGAAGCCCTGCCTACAGGTGCAGAATCAGTTAATGTAAGAATAAACCATGATGCTGATAGAGCAAGGCTTACGTATAAATAAGACAATAACTATTGTTTTCCCTGAGAAGACCTTTTATATTAGGTAATAATGCACAGTCAAGGCTTGAGATATGATGGTACTAAAGAGTTTAAGACACTTATGAGTTGTTGTGTACGCTAAACTCTAGTTGACAGCAGTGGGGCTCTGTACTTTGCAGGATCAGGCCCAGTTTTTTTTCCTCCAATGTAGGTATCTCTTTTCTGATTTATTGACTCTATATTTGCATTTAGCAAATATAATATGGTCTATATGTAACGGATAGGCTGATGGACCATAGCTTGCTTTAAGGTTTGTATTAAGTACAGATTGTGTCAAGTACTACATCTCTCTAGAGCCGGGTCTCCTTTCATTGTGCTTTCTATATGACAAAAGTGCACATGACTGGCTGAGATGTGGCACACTGTAGTGTTAGTATGAATTATCAGCTTAAAAAGAAAGACAGCGGCCTCTTCCCTTTTCATTCAGGCAGGGATTGTGGATTGAGATGCCTTCCACAAACCATTTATGCTAAACATTTGTTTTTATATTGCCCTGCACTGCCCTCAGCCAAGGAGTAATTCACAATTATGAACACAAGTCAGTCACCCTACAACTTCCCAAAAAGCCATTCACAGCTGAGTTTCTATAGTGTCTTCAATTATCATTCTCCTACCATTTTTCAGGACACTGTCTGGCATAGACACAGTGCTTGGTCCTGTAATTGCATTGGAGAACACGTAAATCTTAATTGAAATCGCAGCACTTTTGTTACACTTACAATAAACCAATGTAATTTTAAGGGTGAAATGTCATGTCATTTTGTATTTGGATAGACAAATTGTCATTTGTCATACAAAGGCTACTCAACTAATTTTTAGCTATATTTTCAGAAATATAGGGAAAACTTGAGCTTTATGGAGCACCTTTCAAACTATATCTCAAAAGACTTCCTCAAGAAGAGGTAGATCTTAAGAGCCATGACTGTGTGGGCAAATGCAATAATTTTTATTAACTCAGCAATAGTTCTCAGGCTGTAGATTATTCAAGTTTCTTTTATTAAGGAAAAGACTGTTGGCACAGAGACCAAGATTTTTTTTTTAATCAAAATGCCATAGCATCTTTCATATCCATCTTGACAGCAACCATCAGAAACAGGCAAAAGGGGTACCATGATACCAAACAGTGCAGCAGCACACCCCCTCTGTGCTCCATTTCCGTGTCAGCACTGGGTATAAGTCAAAGCCCTCATGTGGGACTTCAACCCACGGCTTCCTGGCCCAGAGACCAAAGTGCTGCACGTTACCAGAATAGGACAAAGTGTCTAAAATAGGTGAGCAGAGGAAAAGCACATTCTGAATATAAAAATTATAGAAAGCTTCTCAGTCATAGAACTTAGGAAAGATTAAATCACTCTCTCTTTCGTTTACAGATGGCTCCGAAAGATTCCTTTGTGAATCCGTTTTCAGCTATCAGGTTGCCTCTACATTAAAGCAAGTGAAACATGGTAAGCACTCAAGTATTGTATGTTTTTTTTGTGAGCGTGTGTATAAGTTTACTGAGAAAGCTGCAGGAGGATATCGCAAAGGTCAACAACATATTGTGTCGTGAACCACAAAAAGCAGAATGGTTATTTAAATTAACTTCCTGAATTAGCACTAAGTGAGGCTATTGTTAGGTTCTTTTTCAAACATGGTGCAAATATTGAGTTTAATTCACACAGCGTGGGGGTGGGAGCAGAGACTTTCTAACCTCATTTTCCATTGCTCTGTGCTGTACTGTATCTACTCAAGTGGTGAGGTCTGAACAGTAGGCAGAGAGTGGGAACCTTACAAATTCTAATCTTGGCTGTAATAGAGACTCACTTTCTGGCCGTAAGCATGTCTACCCTGCCTGCGTCAGCTGAGTCAGGTTTGCAGGGCTTGGGCTGAGGGGCTGTAAAATTGTGGTGTAAATATTCAGGCTTGGGCTAGAGCCCAAGCTCCAGGACCCTCTGAGGGGGGAGGTCCCAGGCTCCAGCTGAAGCATTTACACTGCAACACCACTCCTCTGATTTCTCCCCCCTGCCAAAGGTTGTGTGTATGTTCCTTATTCCCCATCCCCATGTCAGGGATTTTGTGTGTACCTCCATACTCCCCATTATTATTGGTGTGGGAGATAAGTCATTCACAATGTCAACATGTTAAAGTCTATTGGGAGAATGATCAGAGATGAGATGGGATACTGTTATGCTGGAGGCCATTAATGGGTTCCATCTAGTAAGTGTTTGATCTATAGAAGAGGTACTAGAATCTGTGGGTGTGCTAATCAGATGGCAGGGTCTCCAGGTGTCCTCTCATTTCTCCCCTTTAAGTTTTCCCCCAGATCAGTAGGGTTCTGCCCATTGATGGCTAGGACATTCTCTGGAATTGATTGGCTGCAACATTCAAATGTTATGTTATATACATACAAAAAAATACCACTGAGTTGCATTTAAGGCCTCCAGTTATTTATGCTAAAGAAAATAGCCTCACATTGGTTTTCAGCTTCTTACACTAAGAAGTCTGTGTTTCCCTCTTGTGGTCTTTGATCCACATTAGTGCCTTAGTGTGTTCAGGGAGCTGCAGATACATCTCCTGTCTCACACTGAACATATTTTTTTTTAGTCCTTGAAGAAGGTTAATGAAGTCTGTTCTCTTGTATGATCTGATAAAGTCTTTGCTTCTATAGGGAAAATAAAAAAAAAATTGATAAATGTTCAGACTAGTCTGACACAGTGGAGCAAAACTGTTTTCCAGTGCCTGGATTATTAGGGAAGGACATCCCTGCTGCAAAGGATAATACATCTAATTAAAAGATTTAAGTGAAATGTTATTCCAAATGTTTATCTTTGCACTTCTTGTAGATCAACAGGTTGCTCGGATGGAAAAACTAGCTGGTTTAGTGGAAGAACTGGAAGCAGATGAGTGGAGGTACAAGCCAATAGAACAGTTGCTGGGGTTCACTCCATCCTGAGGCTGAAAGCTTTGGGATCACTGGTGTTGAAAGACAACACAAATATACAACACTTGGGATTGATTTTTAAATATGCTGCCATTTATCAGTGTGTTCCCAGGTGTATCATGTTTTTTTAAACCCACACCAGGTGGCTCTGTAATTGCAACTTACTGGATACTACCACAGAACTGTAAATCCTTTTAGTCTTCTGCAGGGTAGACATTTGGTAATAATTCAGCAGGGCCTGGTTTCTGTAACTTATGAAATACAGTAAGTTTTAAAGGCTTGGCGAATAGCCTGTTTGTTTAAAGGAGAAGGGAAGGTTATTGTAAAAAACCCGATCATTTATACTCACAATGGAATGTACGTGCCTGAACTGGCCAGGTAATATCAATCATTCAGGACCTGGATACCTTTGAGTCCAAATCCTGGAGGGAAAAAGCACAAGGCACTGAATGGAAAGAAGATTCTTTTTGAAGGTGAATGTGATAAACTGTGCAGGGTCAACTGAAGAGAAAAATGTTAAGCAATTTCTATATTTAGATCTCCTTGTTTTTGCTGAGTCTTTTCTCTCTGCTGGCATGTTTCTTTTTTGACTGTACACAGAATATGAGAAGGGAACTGCAGTTTAATGCAGAGGCAGTGACTCAAGACACTGAAATCTGCTCTCACTTTACCATAATGTACAAAACTGTTCAATGGCCAATAAATTTCAAGAGTTTGAAGTCTGTTTCTTTAACTTTTCTAAGGCTTGGGGACATGAGGAAACACAATCAATTGTTTTATGGACAAGATGGGATGTTATGGAGCAGAAGATGCAGCTCCATAGTTATAATGGCAATCCACCTTCAAACTTAAGCCCAATTTTAAAAAAATAAAATCGCCCAAAAGAAGCCAAGTCTTCCTTGCCTTACTCTTGTCATCCTTTTAAAATGTGCCAAAAATATATCAAAAGTGCAAAGCAATATTACTAGGTTATAAAATTCCATCTCCTATTCAAGGAATCCATTTCTAATATAGTGTAACAGTAATATACAATATTACTCAGTTACGTGCTACACAGTACAGTTACAGTTTCTGCATACTCAGAAAATGTACATCATGTCATGTGCTGATACATTTCATATCAAGCAGATTATGAATATAATATCTTAGTACTTACATATGATACATTTTTTCTGGGGGAAATGTATCATATCTGAATCTCACAACATCCCTCAAAAGGAGGATAGTAATATCGGTCACAGTTCAAGGCAACTGCACCTGTATCCTCCTCTATGGGACAGGAAGGGCACCCACTCTCAAGCTTCTAGCTCCCCTGGCCATCACCTCTTGAGGCCTGCTAGCTTGCTTTCTCTTCAGAGACTGATAGAGTAATTGTCAACAAGTTATAAGTTACCATACAGTAATTCCAATACAAGCCCATTTTATTCTTAAAATAAAAGCACTACAGAGTAAACATATTAAAACAATAAAAGAACCTACATACGTGCCAATAAGCTTACGAGAGATCCCTTCAACATGGGCTCCAGCAGGTGAGTCCTTCAAACCCCTCACAAAGGGGTCACAAGTTCATAGCAACCTCACCACTGAACTAGCACCTAGCCCTATGAGCCATAGTAAATTAGGTCCTTCCAACTCTTCCCTAAGGATTAGGGTCTTCCGTGGACCAGTGGTCCTGTCCATTTGCTGGATCAGGAAGAATGTCCTAAGCTTGTTTAAAACCAGGCTATTTATCCAAAAATCCTTTCTCTCTGTGTTGGCCCCTAGAGAATCCAGTTTAAACTAATCTATGAGAGCCTCTCCAGGAAGATGGCTTCAAAGGGCTGGTAACCAGAGGAATATTAACATACCAAGTTACATACAATCTCTCCCAATAACACAAACAACTGCATTTTAATACGATGGTTCCCAAAGGCATTGATCTTAATTCAGTAATGATGATCTTAATTGCATAAGGTTTGTCCAGGATATTGCAGAGTAGTTTTATATCCTGTCACAGTATCATCTCCATTTTACAAATGGGGAACTGAGGCACAGAGAAATTAAGCCTAAGCTCTACATGGAAGCCTGTGGCAGATCACAGATCTGAACCCAGGTGTCCTAAGTCCTAAGCTGACACACTAATCACTGGACCATTTTTCCTCAGCACATCACATCACCAGAACGTACAAAACTCTGACATAAAAGTGTATGGTAACCTGAGTCTATTGCTTTTGAAGTATGTATTACAGCAGGGGTAGGCAACCTATGGCATGCAAGCTGATTTTCAGTGGCACTCACACTGCCCAGGTCGCTCTGCATTTTAATTTAATTTTAAATGAAGCTTCTTAAACATTTTAAAAACCTTATTTACTTTACATACAATAGTTTATCTGTTACAGACTTACATTTTAACGTTTTTAGAAGGTCTCTTGCTGTATTACTGGCATGCGAAACCTTAAATTAGAGTGAATAAGTGAAGACTTGGCACACTACTTCTGAAAGGTTGCTGACCCCTGTATTACACTTTGATTCAGCACTATAAAAAATTATCCTGTTCACCTACCTACATTTCCATTACAGAACAAAAGCAAATGCACACTGATAAGTGACAGATGAAGTCTTAAATTATGCCATCAAATCTCCGGCTGCAAGCTAATGCTGATTGATTGGATTCAGTCCCTAATCCTAAACCTACAAGATCCCAGCACCAGCTCCTTTCTCTATCTAATTACTACCTATCCAACATGTACATTACCTGTTTCAAAAGGTGTTTGTTATGCTTTGTGTTATGTTTGCAATTTAATTTTAAGTTGGTAGTTGGCTCTTAAATGAGGGTATATATCTAATATTTGGTCTTAAAACATTCATTATTAAGCCTCACAACAAACCTATAAGGTAATTGTTATCCCTGTTTTACAGATAAGTAAGATGAGGCACAAAGGAGTTATGGCCAACATTTTCAGAAATGGTCACTCAGTGCTTCCTTTGTGGGTGGGCAAACTGGAGACACCTTGTGCCCGATCATCAAATACGTTGAACATCAGCAGCTCCTATTGACTTCAGTAAGAGCTGGGGCGGGGGGGGGGGATTGCCTTTCTAAAAAGCAGGTCCAAGGCATTTCAAGTTGGGCACCCAAAATCTGTGGTTGCTTTTAAAAAATTTAGCCTAAGTGACTAGCCCAAAGTTGCACAGCAACTCAGCATAAGTTAGAAATAAACCTAGAAATTCTGAATCTCAGTTGCCTCTTATAATCATAAGACTTCAGCCCCACTCTTTCTATAAGGAAGAGAAGATTTGTTTGTTTGTTTTTTAAGTCATATGCAAGTGATATTCAAATCAATGCTGACAGTCTTGTTACTGCAACCAGCAAGACAAGAAGGAAACAAATCAAGCTCTGTATTGTACATGGGTTGTTTATATATGTGTATAATACCAAAATAGACATGTCTTTCTGTGCTGTTGAGAGGAAGTGAAAAGTTCACGTTGTACTGTATTACAAATGGAACAACATGTTTTTTCTTCCAATGAACACTTTATATAAAACAGCAAATACTGTAGGCTTCTTGAAAATAAAAATATGGAAATAGAAATTATTATTTTATCTACTCTAAATGCAGCTTATTCTTTATTGATTTAAACCCCCCAAGTCACCTTGTTTGTGGGGTATGGTTCTACAGGGCACTTGCCTTTGTGGAATTAATGCAGGTGGATTTAGGGGTGGCAGCTGTGGATATAATTAACTATTCCTCATTAATCAGACTAACTCATTTAGACTGATTTACCTCTGTCTCATACAAACTTGGAGTTCTCTCACATTTATCATTGAAAAAAATGACCATCATACATACTGAATCAGGAAACTGGTCAAGAAACTAATCCCCATATCACAGTGATCACTCTGTGCTATTTTACATCTTGTGTGAACTGCGGAACACAGCATTATGAAGGGGTGGGGAAAAGGCTATGAAGTGCAATAAAAAGTTTGCAGGGGGAGAAAAAAACCTCAAATGTCCTTGTTCAGGATGTTCTTGGGGTTTCCTGTGGGTGCTACAAGAACATTTTGTACTGACTCAAGCTAAATATTTCTGTACTTCTTTCACCTAGGTCCTAATGCCTAGTTACCAAAACTAAATGATTAACCCCAGATCCATAGCCACACACCAAAAGAAGAATGAAAAAATGCAGGGTCTGAGAAGTTCTTATATAAATTCAAGACAATATTCTAACAAATATTCTCAGTCAAAGCTCAAACCAAGCTGATATGTGCCAGTGTGGAATGTCTGCACTTTTCTCTGTCTTGCTGCCCCACTTCATCTGCAAATACACTGAAACTAATACGATTCCTGAAATGCTGGCAGTAGACCACTATGCTGATTTACAGCATATAATCACAGTATTTTCCTGGTTGCTGGCCCCCGTGAAGAGAAGAGACAGCTTATTTCAGACAGCCAACCATATTACTCCTTCAGCTCAAGTGGCACGGGCTTGTGCTTGTATTGCTGAGGGTACCAGCTTTAGTCTCTGCTGACAACCCTGCATGAATATACCTCATGATTTAATACTGCAGCAGTCTAGAAATAGGAAATGTTATAAATGTTGCCTTGCCCTTAATACTTGGAGAAGGAAAGTCTGTCTGTATGATAAAAACAACCAGATCTGGGAGGGACCTGATTATAGTATGGTCATTCCCCCAACACAGTAAAAGTACAGTTCTGTTGTGTAAAGGAGATGGGCCCTAAGCATACCCATGAAGTGTGCTAATGCCTTAGATAGTCCTCTACGCTAATGAGCAGAACCATCCTAATCCTCCAACATGACTGGATTTGTAGTGTAGATGAGGATTTAGAACATTCAGTATGGAAGGAGTAAGACCAGGGTGAGGAAGAGAAGCAACAAAGAACAGGAGATGGGTGGAAAGGAGGTGAAATAGAGGATTGTGGTAGAGGGGGGGAAATACACAATAAGAAAGGGAAGAGTACAACTGAACCTATGGGGAGAGAGGAAAGCACAAAAATTAGAGCAGGAACAATGCCAACACAGAAGGAAGGGGGAAGGCAAGACAATACAGATAAGCCTGCTTCTCAGCGAGGCAGATACTTTCCAGATGGATTTCATCTCTAATAAAAGGGGAACAAACCCACCCAAATGAATCTGGGGACAAAAAGTCATAGATGAATAGACAAATAAGTGCTTTAATTCATGGGTGGCCTGCCCAGGAGATCTCCTGACCGAGTTCTGCGCTTTCATCCAGCAAACCCATATTCTTGCTCCTAAAACAGGGAAGGTGGGGGGAGAACTCCAAAGACACACTGGGGTGAAGAAGAAGTTGTGCTATACACTGAGTGACTTCAGGCTATTCCTTTTAGCCTGATCAAAGAGTAGCATTAGTGGTCTCCAAAGGGAGACCTTTTCATTTGTTTGGAAGGATGGTTGCTACAATCCAGGGCCTTAGCAATGGGAATTGGTTTGAAAAGGGCAGGAGAAGATGTGTTCCTTAGGACTCTAAGCAAGAACAAGGAGGACATTCCAGGGAAGTAAGCAACTGGCCTTATCTAGTACCCTACTAATGAAGGGCATTATACACTTCATCTCAGTCACTGAAACAGAACCAGGGAGGAGACAGAGAAAGGTGCTGGACTACAGGTTAGACAACTTTCAATGAAATCCCTGTTAACTGATAAGAGTCATGCCACTATCGACAGAGGGATCTATACAGATTGCACAATTCTGCAAATACTAACTTAAGCAATGTGCAAGGGGAATATAGCGTGAGAGATGTCCATATCTCTGATTATTTTTACGTCAGACCAATATTACAAGGCTCTTTTTTTGCAATAGCTTAAGACTTCCACTATTAACTGTAGACAGTTACCTCATGATGACAGAAAAGCTATATGAACCACAACCTGTCACCAGGGGAGAAGTGGAGAAAAGTCAGTGCAGCAAGTATCACCTCTGTTCACACTTTCAACAACATACTTTTAACCCCTTTCCTAAGTCACATAGATCTTACTGCACTGAACATTTGTAACACGTAACTTGCCAATTGCTGACATTCCAGAAGACAGCTGTCTTCACCTTCAAGATTTGACCTTTGTGGTCAAAAGTTTCCACTCTGAAATTTTTTTTCCCCATAATCACAAACGATTGCTATATTTCTCTTTGCTGTTTCAGCATCAACAGAGTAAAAGATTCAGGCACAGAAATTATGCATGTAGGAAAATAACTGAGTCTTGTTGCTTTATTTCACTCACTTTGCCGACACTAGTTTATACTCCAAACACAGGAGGGTCAAACAAACAAAAGAGACCAGCTCCAATAAGCATAGTAAAAGGCATATTCTTGCTCCTCTGATGGGAGCATGGAAGCCAGCGCTGCAGCCTCTGAACAAAGTTTGGGGTATAGATAGATAGCAGTGGCAGCAGCAGCTCTTTAAACGGCCTCTCAGCTGCAGTCCCATCAAGGGCTGAACCTCCTGGCTGCTTAAAGGCCCAATTATGTTTCTATTTAAGTCAGTGGGAGTTTTCTCTGTTGACTTCAATGGGAGCAGAATCAAGCCCCTCACTTGTTCGTTACTTGCAGCAGCTCTGGAAGGCAGAGGATTCCTCTGTGAGGAAGAACTTCTGCTGCACACACTGCCTGCTGGCTGAGATAACAGCAGGGTCTCATAGACTTTAAGGCCATAAAGGACCGTTGTGATCATCTAGTCTGTCCAGCACATCTCAGGCCCCACAACCTCACCCACCTACACCAGTAAAAGATCCATAACCTCTGGCTGAGTTACTTAAGTCCTCAAATCTTGATTGAAAGACTTCAAGTTACAGAGAATCCACCATTTACACTAATTCAAATGAGCACATGACCTGTGCTCCATGCTGCAGAGGAAGGTGAATCTGCCAATCTGACCCATGGGGGAAATTCCTTCCTAACCCCAAATATGGCAATCAGTTAGATCAGCAGTTCCCAAACTGTGGGTTGCAACCTCAAAAGGGGTTGTACCATCAGCAGATGGTTTGCAGCAACCCCTAATGCATAGAGGATGTCATTTTATTCCACACACCATGGCCTCACATGTATGATGTGCACAAGGTCCCGATGCATGGAAGACACCAAATGTCATTCTGCACACAGCATGACTTCACACACAATATACTTACGAGCTCACACTGTGTGAAGGATGATGCCATTTTGTAGAACACAATGGCATCCTCCATGAGGCATTACCTCAAATGTATGGTGTCTGCGAGGTCACGCTGTGCAGAGGAAGCCATTTTGCTCTTCAAAATGGTGACCTCCATGTTGTCTGGGGTCCTGGCAGGAAACTCTCTATTAAAGTGGGGTTGTGCCAGCAAAAAGTTTGGGAACCCCTGAGTTAAACCCTAAGTATGTCAGTGAGACTCATCGGCCAAACACCTGGGAAAGGATTCACTGTAGTAACTCACAGCCCTCCCCATCTAGTGTCCCATGTCGGCTGCTGGAGGTATTTGCTACTAGCAGTCACAGATGGGCCACATACCAATCTCATCATACCACCCTTCCATACATTTATCAGGCTCAAGTCTTGAAACTAGGTTTTTTGCCTCCCACTGCTCCCCTTGAAAGACTGTTCCAGAACTTCACTCATCTGATGGTTAGAAACCTTAATGCTCATCAGCTATAAACTGCTCTGGTGAGTCCCAAACTTCCCCACCACTCAAGCATTGTGTGTGTTAGTCTCCAGGATCCTGCTTTACATAGGGCCAGAGTAAGATCATTTAGATCTCTCTTGACCTCCCCCCCTCACCCTCCAAATAAGCAACTGAAATACTTCAGGATCAGGGGCAGATGGGACTAATAACCGTCTGTGCATTTCTGAACACAGAGAAGCTACAAATAGAGAGGCTTGTGAAGTCTTGGTTCTCAAAACATGACCGGGTCATGCACAAGGGCTTTATGTGGTCAGCCACTCTGTGAATAATTATCCTCTTTTTTAATTAAACCACTACAAGAAGGATCAGGGAACCTTCCCCAGCCTATTTTTTAAAACATAAAATCCAGTTCAAACTGTGAGTTTGGAATTAATTCTTCAGCTGTCTGAGGAAGGACAGCACTATCAATAAAACAAACTAGCATTCAATGTATTTGCTGGAATTTTTTATACCTTGTCCCTTAAAATACATTTGACCAAATCCTTAAAATACAGTTGACCAAATCCTTCTCTGTTACACCCAGGCAGCAATTCTGGTTTACACGCAGCTGTTTGGGTGTAACAAATAATGGAAGAATCTGGCCCAAGAAGGTTTTTTAAAGGAGAGAAGCCTGACATTCCACACACAGAGGTTGGGGCACACACCAAGACCAAATGCAAGAATTCGAGGAGCCCCATCATAAAAATGTACGGCTTAAGGGGACCTCCAGAGGTCAACTAGTCCAGTCCTCTGCGCTGAGGCAGGACCAAGTACAGCTAGACCATCCCTGGCAGACATTTGTTTCATCTGTTCTTAAAAATCTCTGAGGGGAATTCAACAAGCTCCCTTGGAAGTCTATTCCGGTGCTTAACTATCCTTATATTAGATTTTTCCCCCTAATATCTAATCTAAATCTCCCTTGCTGCATCTTAAGCCCATTACTTCTTATCCTGCCTTCAGTGGTCATGGAGAACAACTGATCATCATCTTCTTTATAACAGCCATTAACATATTTGAAGACTGTTATCAGGTCCCCCTGCCCCCCAGTCTTCTTTTGTCAAGACTAAACATGAACAGTATTTTTTTAAACCTTTCCTCATAGGTCATTTGTTGTTCTCTGGACTCTCTCCATTTTGTCCATATCTTTCTTAAAGTGTGGCATCTAGAACTTATGCAGTGCTCCAGCAGAGGCCTCACCGGTGCTTAGTAAAGTGGACAGTTACCTCCTGTGTTTTATATATAACACTCCTGTTACTACATCCCAGAATGATATTAGCCTTTTTTTGCAACTGCATCACATTGTTGAGTCATTCAGTTTGTGATCCACTCTAAACCCACATCCTTTTCAGCACTACTACTGTCTAGCCAGTCATTCCACATTTTGTAGATGGGGATTTCATTGTTTCCTTCCTGACTGAAGTATTGTGCTCTTGTTTTTATTTAATTTCATCTTTTTGATTTCAGACCAATTGTCCAATTTGTCAAGATCATTCTAAATTCTGGCTTCCCAAATGCTTGCCATGCTTCTCCACTTGTGTCATCTGCAAATTTTGTAAGACGACTCTCCACCCCATTATCCAAGTCATTATTGAAAATAGTGACTAGTATTGGACCCAGGACTGGCCCCTGTGGGACCCCACTAGATACATCCCCCAGTTTGTCAGCAAACCATTAATAACTACTCTCTGAGTAAGGTCCTTCAACTGGTGTTGCACTCACCTCATAGCAATTTCATCCAGACCATCTTTCCCTACTTTATTTGTGAGAATGTGATGTGACTGTGTCAAAAGCCTACTAAAATCAAGATACATTATGTCTACTGTTCCCCCACCACCACCCACTAGGCCAGTAACCCTGTCAAAAGAGGAAATTAGGTTGGTTTGGCATGATTTATTCTTGACAAATCCATGTTTCCTATTACTTACCCACCCTATTAGCCTCTTGGTTCTCACACACTGATTGCTTAATACTGTAATCTGTTCCAGTATCTTGCCAGGTATCCAAGTTAGGCTGACTGGTCTATAATTTCCCAGGTCCTGTTTGTTCTCCTTTTTAAAGAAAGGTACTATGTTTGCCCTTCTCTAGTCCTCTGGGACCTCACATGTCCTCCATGAATTCTCAAAGATAACTACTAAAGGTTTCAAGATTACTTCAGCACCCTAGGGATCATTTCATTAGGCCCTCCTGACTTCACTATATCCAATATATCTAAATATTCTTTAACCTGTTCTTTCCCTATTTTGGTTTGCAATCCTTCCCCTTTGTTGTTAATTGTGCTAAGTATCTGGTCACCATTAATCTTTTCAGTGAAGACTGAAGCAAAATAGGTATTAAACATCTCAGCATTCTCACTGTTGTAAGTTATTAAGCTCTTCTTTCCCACTAAGTAGAGGGACTGCACTTTCCTTCATCTTTTTGCTCCTAATGTGTTACAGAACCTCTTATTTCCTTTTATGTCCCTTGGTAGGTACAACTCCTTTTGTATCTCAGCCTTTTTTGCATTAGCCTTTGTCCCTACAAGCCTGTGCTATTATTTTGTTCTCCTCCTTAGCAACTGGTCCAAGTTTCTACTTTTTTCCAGAATTACTTTTAGATTTTCAGGTCATTAAAGAGCTCCTGACTGAGCAATTACCATGGGGGAAGGGTATAATAGGCCAGGGAAGTCCTCGCCTTCCCTGATGCTGCTATCGATCCGCCACCGGACACCTGGACCACGGTGCCCCAGCCCTTCCCTGAGACCCCGACTGCCTCCTCCACTCCACACCCCAACATTCCCACTGCTTGCTGTGTCCCTCCTCGGGCAATGGGGCCAGTGCACGGGGGGGGGTGGCACCTTCAGGGCAGGAAGAGCTGGCGCTAGGGGGCTGGCAGCCCAGCCCAACAGGCACTAGGGGACCAGGGGGAGCTGGCAGCTTGGCCTGACTCTGGTGAGGGACTATTGGGGTGGGGAGGCTGGCAACTTGGACCAGCCCGGCGCTGGGGGAAGCCGGCGTCCTGGCCCAACTCTGGCTGGGAAGAAAGCGGCTCGGCCTGGCGCTCGGAGGGGGGGCATTGGTTCAGGGGGGTCCAGCAACAGTAGCTTGGCCCGATGTGGCTGGGGCCAACGGGCTTGCCTCCCCAAAGCCGGAGTTCACCCATCATCATTACAATTCTTCTATTCGAAAACTTTTATCACTGATGTTGTTGTCCTCTGGACTCTCTCCACTTTGTCCATAGCTTTCATCTGTTCTACTGTTCTTCCTATCTTTTCTTCATATCTATATAGTTTGATGTTGTGCCTTTAATACTGTCTCTTTGAGAAACAGCCAGCCCTCCTGAACTCTTCTATTAGATTTTCTTCCCATGGGACCTTACCTAGCAGTTCTCCGAGTTTATTCTGCTGCTCTCATTCCTTCCTTTCCCCAGACTCATGACATCTATCATTTCATGGATACTTTTACCCAAATTGCCTTCCATCTTCAGATTCGCAACCAATACCTCTGTTGGTCAAAATCAAATCCATCAACAATTTCTCACTACAAATCAACAGTTACACAGAGCTGCACAATCTACTGTGAGTGGCACTGCATGTTGGTACCAGAAGTGGGTGAAGCTTAAGAGCATAAAACAGCCATACTGGGTCAGACCAACAGTCCATCTAGTCCAGTAAGCTGTCTTCAGGCAGTGGCCAATGCTGTCGCCTTTTCCTAGCATCTGACAAACAGAGGCTAGGGACACTTCAGAGCATTGTTTTGCATCCCTGCCCATCCTGGCTAATAGCCATTGATAGACCTATCCTCCATCAACCTAGCTAATTCTTTTTTGAACCCTGTTATAGTCTTGGCCTTCACAACATCCTCTGGCAAAGAGTTCCACAGGTTGACTGTGCATTGTGTGAAGAAATACTTCCTTTTGTGTGTTTTAAACCTCCTGCCTATTAATTTCATTTGATGACCCCTAGTTCTTGTGTTGTGAGAGGAGGTAAATAACATTTCCTAATTTACTTTCTCCACACCAGTCATAATTTTATAGACCTCTATCATATCCCCTCTTAGCTGTCTCTTTTCCAAACTGAAAAGTCCCAGTCTTATTAATCTCTCCTCATACAGAAGCTGTTCTGTACCCCTAATCATTATTCTTGCCCTTTTCTGTACCTTTTCCAATTCCAATATATCTTTTTTGACATGGGGTGACTAGATCTGTACACAGTATTCAAGATGTGGGTATATCATGGATTTTTATCAAGGGTTCTCAAACTGGGGGTCGTTACTCCTCACGGGGTCGTGAGGTTATTACGTGGGAGGTCACGAGCCATCAGCCTCCACCCCCAGCATTTATAACAGTGTTAAATATAAAAAATGTATTTTTAATTGGGGAGGGAGCACACTCAGAGGTTTACTTTGTGAAAAGGGTCACCAATGCAAAAGTTTGAGAACCACTGATTTATATGGAGGCAATATGATATATTTTGTCTGATTATCTATCCCTTTCTTAAGGATTCACAACATTCTGTTAGCTTTTTTGACTGCCTCTGCACATTTTTTCAGAGATCTATCCACAGTGACTCCAACATCTCTTTCTTGAGTGGTAACAGCTAATTTAGACCCCATCATTTTATATATAGTAATAGCAAAGGCCTCGAAGTGGGGTCTGTTCTGCCTGGTGTCCTATAAACACACAGGAAAAAAAAGCTATCCTGCTTTGCTGAATTTACAACCTGAGGTCCCAATCCTGCAAATGTTTAAGCACAAGTAACTTTACGCATATGAGTAGTTCCACTGACTTATGCTGTGCATGGAAGCAGGGGCGGCTCCAGGCCCCAGCTCCTGTGGACCTCCCGCAGGCGTGCCTGCGGAGGTTCCGCTAGTCCCGCAGTCCGCTGGTCCTGCGGCTTTGGTGGACCTTTGGTGCCTGCGGGAGGTCCACCGGAGCCGCCTGCCGCCCTCTCGGCGACCAGCAGAGCGCCCCCTGTGGCATGCCGCCCTGCTTGGGGTGGCAAAATGTCTAGAGCCGCCCCTGCATGGAAGTACAGTATTGGGGTAGTGTGACTGCACAAGCCTCGACATGGCCAAGAATACACTATTTTACTGCATTCCAGACTGCTTCCTGGCTCAGGGAGAGTGTTTGACACCTCACTGAAGAGCATTAAAAGCCATAACAAAGCAATCTAGGGCCACTGACTCTCTCCCATGTACTGGCCTACCACCATGGAACAATAGTTTCTCTATACAGGGGCCCACAAGAAGGGGCAAGAACAACCCGTGGGGCGGGAGTAGATAGCACCATGAGGCTCTATTTAAATGTAAAGTCACTGTGGTTAAGAAATTTCTTTGCTAAGCCTATATTCCTTGCTTTTCTTCTATGTTGTCCTTGAAGGGGTCAAACTAGAAACTCAAATCACTGCCGAGGTCGGGGTGGGCAAACTTTTTGGCCCGAGGGACACATCAGGGTTGCACAACTGTATGGAGGGTGGGTAGGGAAGGCTGTGCCTCCCCAAATAGCCTGGCCTCTGTCCCATATCTGCCCCCTCCCACTTCCTGCCTCTGACTGCCCCCCTCAGAACTCCCAACCCATCCAACCCCCCATGCTCCTTGTTCCCTGACCACCCTCTCCCAGGATCCCTGCCCTCTATCCAATCCCCCTGCTCCCTGTCCCCTGACTGCCTTCCTGACCCCTATCCACATCCCCACCCCTTGACAGGACCCCCGGGACTCCCACTCCCAACCCTCCCTGTTCCCCATCCCCTGACCGCCCCCCCAGAACCTCCGCCACATCCAACCACCACCCCCCGACTGCCCCCCAGAATCCCCTGCTCCCTTACCCAGCCCCCCTGCTCCCCACCCCCTTACCAGTAGCAGGAGCTCGCAGCCACAACACCCAGCCAGAACAAGCTGCGCTCCCCATGCTGCCCAGCGGGAGCAGCAGGCCAGAGCACAGCCCACACAGTGGCATGGCTGCGGGGGAAGGGGAACAGTAGCAGAGGGGCCAGGGACTAGGCTTCCCGACCGGGACCTCAGGGGCTGGGCAGGACAGTCCCTTGGGCCAGATGTGGCCTGTGGGCCGTAGTTTGCCCATGTCTGGCCGAAGTGGAGCTCTAAGGGCGCATGTATAAACAACTAAGGAGCTTGGTAGGTCTCAGACACTGATTTCGAGGGTGATGGCACTCCAAGTCCCGAAGTCATCAGACATGGGGTCTGAGGCTAGGAGTGTGCCCTATGGGCCTAGAAAAAACAACTAGATACTATTCCGACCCAGCTGAAATGGAAGCGGGGGCGGACACAGGACACCAAGCAATGTGGACTGGTGACTGTACAGTGGGGTACTGAATCAATCTGGAACAATACTTGTCTGCTGCATGACATACTGTGCCATATGTGTCAGCCATGTCATCGACAAGAATAGCTATCCTATCTTTCACATTACTAACCAACACCCTTCTGTCCACTTCGCTTTCTTTCCTTGTGAATCAGAGCAAATTCAACATTCAGTCTATCTGTGATTGAAGTAACTCTTTTTGCTCCACCTGCAAAACTTGTGGGTGGCATTCTGGAGAATGTCTCCTTATTTTTTTCCACTCTGACTTCTGATTTGTCACATCTTTTCTGAAAGATGGCACATCCACCAGCATAGTGATCCCAACTATGCTGCCCGAGACCAAACCTAGTGCAGGGTTGAAAATAAAATGCAGCCAGATACCAAAACTACATCTGCTTAGCCACAATAACCAGAAAAGCTTAGCTCTCACAAAGAAACAAACACAGCAAAGAAATGCTCTTACCCTTCTCTATCCAAATAACTTTGGGGATTTTGCTGGCTGGCTTTGCGATATTAGTATTCATGGGGCCTGGCTGGGCAGGGTGTCTCCCTTCAGACTCACTGCTGGCAAACTGCCTCTGTGCCATCCTGCCGCTTGTTTTTATTTCCCTATGAATCCCCTTAATTTGGGGGTGGGGGTGGTATTTTGAAAATTTTTCCTCAGTGCCAGTTCAAGGCTTGAAATCTGAAAGCACGTTAAAAATGTATATGGCAATGAGGTCCATAGAAGTACAAACACACCCAACAGTAACAGACCTGGGTGACTGCAACAGGGATACGTCAAAGGAAGGACAGGAAGCTCAACACTCTCTTGGGCACCTCTGCACTTCCAATCCCCCCCCACCACCACTCTTTTAGTCCTTCTTTTTCTCTTATTTTTGTATTATTTTTAAAATTACACTTGTCTCTTGCTTCAAACTCCCTTGTTGATCAATTTCAACCTCTGTACACCATCCCCTCTTCTTTATGTAGGTTGTACATTGCTCCACACAAGTCTTGACTTGCTACAAGTCTTCAAAGCACCTAGTATACCATCAGTGCATTATATAAATACAATGATAACCATCTCTCCTTTCCCCTGCTGTCTGACTCCCCTTTATTCACTTCATTTTTCAACATATGTTTGCATGTTCCTGTGTCTGGCTCTCCCTTCCTTGCTGCTTCTCTTATTTACCCACCCACCCCAACCTGTGCTAGCCCTCTCCAACAGTCTGTTTCCCCTGGGCCATCCACATTTCTTATCATGTTCAGGGCTCTCCTCCCTCCAGCTCCTCCTCAACCCCACCTAGCCCTGGTAGTTGGGCTTGCTTTCTTCCTTTCCCCATCATGGCAGCTGGGCTCCTTTTTCCCCAGCCTCCCCTCCTCTGTGTACTGGCTTGGTGATACTCAACAGGATCCTACCATTCAAAGCTATTCACAGTTTGAGCTGCACCTTTCTGCTCTTTTCCTAATCTGCTGCATGCACAGCCTAAGGCTGTTCCTTGGGGTTCTTGTGCTCCCGCCTGCAGGCACCATATGGCTGCAGGTAGGGGACAGGTCTTTGCATTCACTTGCAGGATACATCTTAGGGTGTTTCCCGTCTCTGAATTATGTGATACGCCCTGTTGGCCTTGCAGCCCTGCACGAGCTATGTACTCCCTAACGATTGAAGCTTGGGCTCTGTTTGTGCTCCTTTCCCCAGACACATACACTCCCTAGGCAGGCTGTATCCTGGACTCCACCCCTTCCATTCACAGGCAGCTTTGAAGTGACTACAGCAACTGACTGCAGGGAAAGAGGCCCTAGGAACGTATTTTATGTATTTCTGTATGTCTTAATGCAACTTAACAGCTGGGAAACAATCGGCAGCAGGTGACCAGCCAACTCTCCAGAAACCCCAGCAAGTGCTGCCCGGCCTACGAAGGTTGGCATGGGAGTATTCACTAACTAGCTCTCCTCTAGCGCAAATCTGTTGCGCTCACGGTTCCCCCCTTTGTACAGAGTGAAACCGAAGCACAGCTGCTCCCTGGGCTCCTCCTACCTGGCCACTCCGAGGCCCTAGCTACCCGGCAGGGCATGCTGCATTCCCAGCTCCCCGCGACTGCCCTAGCTACCCAGCAGGGTATGCTGCATTCCCAGCACCACCCGGTTCCAAAGTTACACCCGGGGCCTGGTGCCCCCCAGCTATTCTCTAACTCCTGTCGCTGTCCGGGGAGCGCCCTTGCCTGGCCCTATGGCCGTACGCACTTCGTCGGAAGGTGCTCGCCCTGCACCGCCCACTCCGACAGCAGCTGATCTCCCCGAGGTGCTTGTTACTGTCTTCGCCTCCTGTCCGCCTGATGAACCGCCGGCAACCCCCTGCCCCTGCTACTCAGCAGGCTTGCAAAATCGCTGAGCTCAGCATGTCTGCTGTAGGGGCCTGTGCGTACGGCCCGTCCCCTATGCAAATCCCTTCCCTGCCTCCCAAGGAATACGCCTTGGATAGCGCGTTTCTGCTCAAGAGTGCGCTTAACCCTTTGCAGGGACAAAGCGCCTGCCTTGTGCTGCACGCAACGCTTCTCAGTGCGGGGACTTTTAAAGCCCAGTTCTGCCTCAGAGTCCACTAGCTCGTATAACAACATAAAATAAGCTAAAGAGACAAACGGACGCAAACAAGAATCCCATCCTCACTGTGGAAATGAGCACCAAACTGGGACGGACACTAATCAGCTCAGTTCACCTTTGCCCGTAAAAGAAAATACCCATCAATAACCCATTCATTATTACTGGCTTTAGATGCAGTGTGAGGTATGAAAACCACTATCAACTACATAAATTAGGTGCAACGGTTAAATCCATATCAAATGGGTGCATGAGTTTAAGCCCTTAAACTATCTGCTATAAGCTTTTCATACTTTAATTTCACTCTTCTCCAGGCGTCCTTGAAAACAGCCCTTCATTTGCAAAGAATCCCCACGACCACCACACACACACGCACTCCTCCTCTCCCCCTCCCTTTCTGGGTACAGATCGATGTAAACTCGAGAATAATCTTTGGGATGGGATAGGTTAGGGGAGGGACCTACAGAAACTAGACCCAGCAGGCAGCAGCCGGTCCAAAAAGTCTGTGCAAACAACTCAGTGTATTTTGGGGTAGGTTAGGGCTCTTTTTAAACTGAGTATTTTTATGATTTTATCCAGTTCCAGTATTGTGAAAAACAGCACGGGCATCACAAAAGATTCATGTTATTAATAGTGAAAAGCAAATCGAAAAATACAGCTTTGTGTTTATTTTTCTTTCACATAATTGGTTCTATATCTAGTGCTCCAAATTCGGATCGCTTACAGAAATAGTCGCAAGAGTTTAACCAGTGCGATCTAAATTAGGAAAATAAAACAAGTGAAACAAAGTATATTGATTATATCCACAGAGAGGCTGCGGTTATGTAGTAACTTGTAAGTACTATTATTTTATTTAAGAAATGGAAAAGTGCACTAGTTTAAAAATGTTTCTCGTAACTTCATTTCTATATAAGTATTTGACACAGTCATGTCTTTCAATAAGTGGGCTCTGTTTAAAATGTTCAATCCTACAGGTGAGGAATCAAAACTGTACAGGGCCAAATTCTGCTCTCAGTTACAATGATTGCATCTGTATCCTGAGAAGAGCTTTTGGCTCCTAGATCTCACTTTCACTGCATCACACCCAACAGGAACTTTACTAAAGCAATTTAATTTGCACAGTACTTTGAAGATGGAAAGGACTATGTAAATGTTAAGTATTATTGACATTAGATGTGGTCTTTTAAGGAGCTTTGCATCATCAAAGTCTTATTTAAATCAATGGGATCTGAGGGCATTCAGCAAAACTAAAGGATTGAAGCCAATGTGAGCAAAAAAACTTCACAGCAAATTACATCCCTAAACGCTTCTTCTCTATGCAAGGCATTATCATTAAAAAGAAAATACACCCAATACAACTTCAGGGTTTTTTAACCCAATGTTTCCCTGATATTTTTCTTAGAAACTTCCTTTCCTTAATTGCTTCTAATTATTCTTGGTTACAATTAAATCAATAGCTCATGTAAAGCTCTAATACTACTCTTCCCTCTTTGGAGTTTTGACTCTTCAGATAGAGTACTCATAGACCGTTAGCGCATCTCCCTTTTGTCATTAGCTAACCATGAGTTGTTTTAACAAATGGGGAAACAGATGCAGAAATTTATCCAGTGTGCTGACAGTCACCCAGAAAGTCATTGGCGCAGCGCCAGGAGTAACACTGAGGTCTCTTGACTCTCCGTTCCCTGCCCTATCCAATGGGCTATTCGGGCTCTCAATTCACTATCTACATAATTTTGTAATACTTTTGGCTTCCATATATATGAGCTGATCTTCCAGAACTAGTAGATCTGTATTGTGTTTCAGATCCTGTCCACATTCCTGCCCCCCAAAATGTCTCACTGTTTCTATCCCTAGTTCATCTTCATAAGTAACTGCCATGTCACTTAAATATGCTCTTAGCAGAATTAAATTGCATGCCGGCTAACACACCAGCAGCTATCCTACATTGATATTCCAATCATTGCTTTCACCTGTGCAGATGAATCAGTGGTAGCAATGGTGGAAAATTTTAGGCAAAACTCTTCTAGCAATTACACCCTCGTCTGGGTGCCCTCAATGTATTCCACTAACAACTAGCATCAAATTTCATTGCATGTTGCATATATTATCATCAGCAGTAAGGAACTTGCACTGGCATCTATAACACTGAACTGGTGCCAGACTGACTGCAGACAAAATGGCCTGTTTCTAATAGATGGAATTGAGATCAGTGGCAGTGAACTAATTGTTCTTCAAATTGAGATCAAATGAGCTATGAAGTTCCCCAAATAATCTGCAGCAAGCAAAAATTGCTTCAGGAAATACTGGCAAAATAACAGTTTGAGCTTAATCCATATTCCTAAACCATTGATTTTGGAGGTCTTAGTCTAGTCTCTGCTGCATCCTGCACGTATACTCCACTCTGCTTATTGTGGCACTATTATCAGTTTCTGCTCAGGCAGGGCAGTACCCAAGATAGATTAAGAATTTGTTCAATGACAAACCTGTAATCAGTATCACAGTAAAACAAACATATTAGAGATCTTCATTTTGCCATTTCTCCCAGATACTTAACACTTACCAGGTTCTAATCTTTAAAAGTTCACAGTAATAGTGATCTACACATATATAACATGCTTTTCAGGGACATCTCAAAAGGGTTTTATAAATATTAAATAATCTTCACATGACCGGTTTAGAGATAGGGAAACATCACCACCCCCATTTTACAGATTAGTTAATTGAAGCAAAAAGATTAATTTGATCTCTTCAAGAATCACACGGTGAGGCCTTGTCCACACTTGAAAGGTTTTGGGGTACACCAGCAGAGCAATGCTGGCAACATCCACTGCCCCATCCCCCATGGAGACATAGTTTCTACCAGCTAATGATTGCTTTTGCCAGTATAGCTTAAAGCACTTCCCTGAATTATGGACAGGTCCTCATAATCCCTTGCTCTAAACTCTAGACAACATTTCCTCTTGGTGCAGTAAAGTGCCAAACATTTAAAAAACTACTTTTTTTTAATATATAAAACTTAATTTGGATTTTGGACAATCATCTTTTATGATCAAGTCATTTTTCAAAAATGCAGTACACTATAACCATCACAGTTAATACTCTCACCATCCACTACAACTATGATCCTGTGCCCTGAGCCCCATATTTGATATGTAATCCTGAGTAGTACAAAAGAAAGAGAGAATGATTCATTCTTTTGTACTACTCAGGATCAGGGCCCTACTGCACTAGATGCTGGTGCAAGTGAATATTTGTGTCAAAGATTTTTGGAAGTCACTGAAATAATGATTAGGCACAAGAGTTGCAGGCCCAGGATACTTTTCCCCCATGTTTGTGCAATGAGTGAACTGATTTTACTCAGTCTTAAAGTAATAATAAATATTAAAATCATCTCTGGATTGGGACAAAGCATGTAAAATTTTAGCCAAAATGGTGATTTTTTTAGAGTTGTGGGAAGAATTGGAAATACCAGGTGACTCATACGGAATTCTCAATGTGGCGGCTACTAAACAAATGCTCTTATTATACATTCCACATTCATGTTTTGTGTTAACCCAAATGTTGCCAGGAAGCCTGATTAATTATACAATTATCAGTGAATTAACATGGTTTAAGTCTGAAAATGTGAGTGCTAAATATATTCTGCTTGCAATCTCTGCACCTCCAGTGACCAATTTTGGACTAGTTTAGGTCATTTTCACAAGAGGGAGCTGTTACATTCACAGGCAGTGACAGAGAGTGAGAACAGCATGTTAACATACTGTAAAATGGCTGGTACCTTGTTTTATGGTATCCAATAAAGATACTGAAAAATGTCTACAGAAGAGGTATTCTTAAACATTTTTATATCATGGATTACATCTGAATTGAAAGATGGACCCACTTCTCTCCTCTTTGCTATCTGATGAACCACCTCCCATCCCATTCATAATCTTATTATGTCCTTGTAGCAAATGACAGCAATTGATTCCATTGAAAAATAATATTAGGAAAGTATTTAATGGAAGCAGTTGTCGTAGTTAGTTGCTGCAGGAATATTATGTGGTTACAAATGGGAGGGGAAGTAAATCAGAGTGAATGAGAGGACGGTGTCTGTATTTAACACTGTGTTGGTTGTCTTGCAATTTTCACATGCTTTAATACGCAGAAATAATAATTTATTAATTTATCAATAATTATATTCTTCCCCGCAATTCCAAGATTTGTTCTGCAATGCTGTTTCCATTTATCTGAGAACCAGAGTTCAGTTCATAATCCCTGCCCTCTTTCATAGTTAACATCTTCAGCAATGCTAAGTGTTTTATAGCTATAGTTAAGGGGTGGGCAAACTTTTTGGGCTGAGGGCCACATCTGGGTATGGTAATTGTATGGTGGGTCATGAATGCTCACAAAATTGGGGGTTGAGGTGTGGGAGGCGGTGAGGACTCCGGCTGGGGTGGGCCCAGAAATTAGTTCAGGGTGCGGAAAGCGGATCCAGGCTTGTGGTTGAGGTGCGGGGGCGGGGGAGGGTTGGGTCTGGGGATGCGGGCTCTGGGCTGGGGCTGAGGATGTGGGTTGGGGGTGCAGAAGATGCTCTGGGCAGAGATTGAGGGGTTTGTAGGGTGGGAGGGGGATCAGGGCTGGGTAAGGGGATTGGGGTGTGAGAGTTCAGGATCTGGGCACTGCCTGCCTCAAGCAGCTCCCATGTTCCCCCTCTGGCTCCTACATGGAGGTGCGGCCAGGCAGCTCTGCCTTGTCCACAGGTGCCACCACTGCAGTTCCCATTGGCCATAATTCCTGGTCAATGGGAGCTACGGGGATGGCGGTTGGGGTGGGGGCAGCATGCAGAGCCCCCTGGTTACCCCTATGCATAGGAGCTGGAGAGGGGGACATGCCGCTGCTTCTGGGAGCTATGGCATACAGGGGGTGGGGCAAGACTGCAACCTCGCTCCCTGGTGGGAGCTCAAGGGCCAGATTAAAATGGCTGAGGGCCAGATGCAGCCCCCAGGCCGTAGTTTGCCCACCCATGCTATAGTCCATAGCTAATCAGACAGAAAATAGCAGGGGCTATAACTCAAATGTCATAACCAGGACTATCACTACTATATAGATTTATAGACAAATATAGACTGAACAGGCAGTTACCTAAGCCAGAAAAAAAGTGGTAAGGGCAGCAAAATGCATATATATCTAAGTAAAATCAGTATTCATGAAAGGTGCTCTATCAAGAATCATCACAAGTACTCAAGACTGAAGTCCTCAGTTTACCCAAACCATTGATCTGTAATTCCCATTCAGTCCTTTGACTGTTGGGCCTGACAAGTATGCCCATGGTTATAGTGCATTTTGACCTCAAGGAACTGCACAGTGATCACCAACTCAATTAACTGAGGCTACCAGACAACTATCCAGGAGAGATGACTTTCAGCCTCTAGCAGCCTGCGATAGATTTGGTGAGCTATGTGGAGAGGCAGCAAGATGTTTAATAACTGTCTATTGTGAATGAGAGCAGGTCAAGACCAACAGTTATCTCCAGTTAGTGTCTCATCTCATAGCAACAAGCTATGGACCTATGGAAAAAGGTATTTTGCTAACTGACTTGAAATGAAGGTTCCTGTGATAAGTACACTGCACAAACCCCTCTATGCTAGCAACACCGATTCTGTACGCCACAATACAGACACTTCCTAAGCAATGGAAAAGTTTCTTCCTTCGCTGTAGGTAATCCACCTCCTCAAGCAGCAGCAGCTAGGTTAATGGAAGAAACCTAAGCCTTAGGTCAGCATAGCTAGTGCACTCATGGGAGCGTGCCACTCAAAATGTCACATGTAGACCAGGCCTATAATGGGGAGACCTTGTGTGTAACTGTTTCTGTTTACATAGGGAAATTATTTTACTGTTTTTCAATGTTGTTTTTCCTTGGTTTGTGGCTTTTTATTACTATTAAATAGGTGGTTTGTTTCTCAATTTAGGTGGAAATGTTTGTTTCTCCATTTTCTTTCAGCTCCCCTACCTCCTCCTTATTTTCTAGTTTTCAGAAATATTTTAAACAATCTGTGTATTGAATGTGCTAGCATGGACTCATCTTTGTGGAGCTGAGATGTAAGGCAGCAGACAGGAGTGTGGCTCGTAGTCCAGAAAAGGTAGTTATCTAACTACATAAAACACTAGTACCTCAATCCAAGATGTAAAGTTAATAACTAATGGTATAATTAAAGAGCTCACAGGTTGCACTACACTTAGGTTTTAATCTATGAAACTGAAGAAAACATGTTTTTTTTTGCGGACTAGACTGCGTCAAGCTTTAAGCCTTCTTTTTAAAGGTTATACGGTTGATTGTTCCTTTTGTAGACTTGCTAGTTTCTCTCTGATGAAACGATCTGCTTTATTGCAGTCGCTGGGGATTTTTTCTCTCCAACTCGTTGCTCATGATGCAATTTTCACAGTCATTGACACAAAGCAGCCACAAAGTTCCAGACGGACGCTAGGACCCTGCGGATGGGCTGCAGCTAGCGTCGGCTTGTTTATCTAGAAGTTAGCTTTATACGTGCAGAATTCACCGTGCCCCTGAATTCCTATAAGCAGAATTGCAACAAACAAATTAACTTATCGACTCGAATGATCAGTAGCATGATCAGGCGTTCAACCCCTTCCACCACCGCCATCCCCCGAAAAAATCGGTTGACGTAAAGGAGGTGCAATAAACTAGTTTCTCAATAGGCTTTAAGGACTAAAAGTTAGGAAAACCATGCACTCATGTCCTGACCTTGATTGTGCCCGAAATAATCCAAGGCTGGAATGTGTTAGCTCAATGTACAGTTGGAAAGGCACACTTCATAGTGTGTTAGGATGGGAAAAAATCTTTAGGATTTATTAGGAAATAAACAACTTCTACTTCGCCTCTCTATAAGATTACATCAAACACAGTTGATGAAATTTACTGTAGCATCTTTCGTGTTGAGATGATTAACGGAGTTTTATATATATCAATCCGAATTCATCGCCTTATTTAAAACGAACCCCAATATCGAAACACCTACCAGCAAGGAGATTTTTATTCTTAGTTTGGAGTGAGTTGAACTGATTTTATCTGAAGCAATCACTTTGCTACAGCATCTAACGACCGATATTCGAAGCTTTCTTTCGTGTTACAAATGGCTAACTCTGAACACAGATCCCTTTTCTCCTAAACTGCCTGAAGAGCGTCCATCTGAACAGGTCTTCCTTTGGGAAAATTATCCAGCAAGACAAGCAGCGTGAAAGTGGAGAATGGGGCGCATGGGGGAGGGACGGGGACACAAGATTAATAAAAGTTGGCTAAAATAAGTAACAGTTATTTTTCCTATCATCACCTTCATCCTTTCAACCGCTGCGAGCAAAAGACACCCACTTGTGCTGGGTCGGAGAGTGAAGCTAGGGCTCAGATCCCCCAGTACAATACAATGTTACTTTGTGTAGCCCAGTCTACAGCAGCTAGTTTACAGGCACAAACGAGAAGCTTGTGCTTTCCGCAGTGAACGAGCAGTTCGGGTGCAGAGGCTCGCTCCGTGCCATCCCCCAGCCCAACCGAGCCCTGAGACTCCGCAATACCCCCCCACCCCGCTCCCCATCATGTTCCTTCGCATCCCCAAGGCCTCTCCGCCCGCGACTCCAGCCACAATGGGGGGCGGGGCCCAGGCTGCTGTAACCGGGCAGGAGAACGTTGCGAACGTGCGCCCGCCTGCCATTGGCCGAGCCCGGCACACACTCCGGCTCGCGACTGGTGGCTGCAGCACTGGGGGCCGGGTCGGGGTTTCAGGCTGGGCAGGGAGCGGGCGGCCGCTCCGGAGCTGTCTATTTAAAGGGCTCAACAGGCCGAGAAGGGGGAGCTCAGTAGGTACGTGGGGAATTGCATAGCACTACTCCGGTCCCTACCAGCAGCCTCCAATCGGCCCCGGGAGCGGCATTTCGACTACCTCTTCCACCGCCTCCAGCTGCGCCCAGCCCGGACCCCGCGGCCCGGTAAGTATCGCGCTGGGGTTGGCTTTCCTGTCGCTGCCTGTCCGGGGCACAGCGCTCCGCTCCCGTTCGTTCTCGCCGCGGGTTGTTTCGCTAGATGATCAATGGTGTAAACGCCCCGAGATCTGGGTCTGTTGCATTCGAGATCTTTCTGCATGACCGTGACCTAACAGAGCTAGAGCCGTGCGTTCCTGACCCGACCCCCGCCCCCCCGCCGCCCCTTTTCTGTGCTGGCCTTAGATTGCAGGACCTGTATTTTGTGCTGATCTCCCTGTCCCCACTTCCGCTCCGCAGGGTGACCAGCAGCAGCGATGCCAGGCGTGTGGGACAGCTTCTCTTCCGCGCTGCCTCCCATTCCAGAGCAGAGAGAGAACCAGCCCTCACCCATCTTCTCCAGGGGAAAGAGCTGGCAGCAAGAAGTGCCCGATCGTTGTGTCAGAGCGGAGAGCTCCGACTGTGAATCCCTGGACAGCAGCTTGAGCTGTGAAGGAGGTAAGCACTGTCGATTTTAGGACTGAAACATCATGGTCTTTGGTGTTAAACTATAACGAACAATTTCGGATGGCATTACCCAAATTTAAGGCTACACACTTCCTAAAAAATAAAATGCTTTTTTCTAAATGGTGTCCAGTAAATATACCTTAAAACACAATTAAAGTAGCAAAATGAATGTACACCAGAGCTGTAATTCATTAAAAGCTAAAATATTCAATGGGAGAGTTTTAAGCTTAATAAAAATATTGTGCCATAAAACCCTAGCAACCCTTCTCCCCCTATCCCACAATACTGTTCTTTATCACCTAGGACTTTACATTATTCTTTCACAGAAAAGCTGCTTCAGTTCACAAACTGATCAGTTTGCTTTCCCTTAATGTTTGGTCCTTTGTAGCAACTTTTACTAGGGAGTTTGTGAAACAAAAACCAGTTTAATAAACTGGCCAATACTGACCTGCCTTCTTTGATTATCATTCACAGATGCAGAGTACCTGGATGAAGTTTCTCTGCCAGACTTTGACTTGTTAAATGACCCAGAAGATGAACTCCTATGTAATAATCTCATGAAACTAATCCAAGTCAGTCTGAACGAAGCCAACATCAATTCCAGGCGTTGCTCCAGACTTGTGATGCCAAGCCAACTCATCACTCAAGTCAGCAAAGAGCTGCTTCACCTGGCTTATAGTGAGCCCTGTGGCCTGAGAGGTGCCCTCATTGACCTGTGTGTTGAACAAGGGAAGGGGTGTCACAGTGTGGGGCAGATTGCAGTGGATCCGAATCTTGTGCCTACTTTCCAGCTGACCCTTGTGCTAAGACTGGACTCCAGGCTCTGGCCTAAAATCCAGGGACTACTTAGCTCTGGGACTTCTTTCACTCCTGGGTTCAGTCAGTCGTTGAAGCTGAGCACTGGATTCAGAGTCATTAAAAAGAAGCTTTACAGCTCTGAGCAGTTGCTAATAGAGGAGTGTTGAAGGCGCCTCATAGAGGAATAACTGATCATTACTCTTTGAACTGGTGTAGAGCACCAGGAGAAACTGAATGACAACTTAAGTGCTTTGAAAAAGTGAACATAAGCTGGTTAAAATGTGGCAACTCTTTAGAGTCACCAAGGTTAGGTTAATTTGGAGCATGATTGTACAATTACAGAAGGAAATAGTGCAAACAGAGAGCGAGGGCAGGGAGGAAGCTTGCTGAAAAATAAAAGTGCACCCTGCTTCCCTCACTCTCAGGGTGGGCATGGATAGCAAGTGAGTGCTAGCTGTAACTTTTCAGTGATTGTAGGACAATTTTATTGTACTCACTTCTTCAATTAGTCTTGTGACAGGGCTGATGCCAGATGCAGCAGCAGGGCTGCTTTGGGGGTAGACAGTCTCCCTATTCCTGGCTGCTTTTTTTAAATAACAAAATACATTGTAATCAATGTGGTGGGGGGTTTTTGTGGGGGGAGGGTGGTACATGTGTATGAGTGAATGGTGGTTAAACTTATGTCTAATGGGACCAAGTATATGTATTTGGATCAAGATGATGCTCCACTACTGACATTAGGGCAGCTATATATAGACTCCAAGTGAATGTAGAAGCAGGAGTAGTTGGGCTGTAATCACTTCATATATTTGATGCTTGAAGAAAATGCTGCTGGGAGCTGCCTACAGCACTCCAATACTGCATCCCTAAGGGAGGTGTGATGTGATGCTAGGATGAGGGCAGGAACCCTCACAAACAACCTATATGATATGCCATGTAGTGCTTCCGTTGATTACAGTTTACATTAATACACTTGATGTTCAAGTGCAAGCCTTTCTATGCAATTGTATTGTTTTTGGGTGTTTTTTACTTTTTCTAATAAAACCTTTCTAATTGACAGCTTGTCTCTCTCTTTAGTTTCTCCTGTTTAACATAATTTGAGCAATATCACTTGAAAGGTAGTGGACACTTACTCTAAACCTATGAAGTTAGGGAATCTTGTATAAACCATGGTGAGGGCCAAGTCCTGCTTCATGCACACCATAGTACCATAATCCATTACTAGCAAATGCTGATTTTCAGCAATGCTTCTGAGCAAGGGTGGCAGAAGCTGCTTCTTAACATAGCTCAGACACTGTATACCTGGCATTTTTGGGAGACCTTTTGTCTTTTCCTTCTGCGTGCCAGGCTTCTTTGAACTGTGTGGTCTCAGAACTATGTGCCTCAAGTTCCACAACTATTTGAAATAGTAAAGTACAGTATTAACAAGGATGTACAATCATGTCAATTAATTTCTAATTGCAAGACATTTAAAATTGATGAGGTAAATCACTCAAGTGAGCAAGCACAACAGCAGCTAGTCCTGGAGCACCTAAATGAGCTCTTCCTGTAGAAGATTGGTGTCTGCCACTTTAGCAAAGAGCATATCAGTATTAATGCTCCTCGGGCAGTGGCATTAGAACATGATGCCCTGATTTCCAGCTTATCACTAGCAGGGGTAAAAAGCTATTACGAAATTCTGCTTCTGCCTGATGCAATATACCCACTCCCCTTCTCTTGGCAGTTCTTAGCCATCCTAAGTATTTCATTTTGGAAATATCCTTCACTCATAAAGCTACAGTTTTAAGGATGACTTGGGTGGTTTTTTTTGTTTTACATGTACCTGTTTGTATGGCACTTCAGACACCCCCACAGATTAATTTGGCTCCTGGTATGTCTGAACTCATTGACATTAATAGAGTTATACCAGGGATGAATTTGTCCCAAGATCACTTCTCCAGGGAGCTTACTCTATATTAAAAGATAACACTACCAATCCTGAGAAAGAGGGAGGGAACACATTTCTTGAAACAGAAGAAGTGAGTTAAAGAAAGCTAGTAGTTTGTTTAGTTTCATATATATATGGTTACATTTATGTTCTTTTTTTGTCCCTGAGGATTACTTCAGCTCCTAAAGAGATTATGAAGGGTATCCTCAGTCTATTGGGGAGCACCACAGCTGACTAATGTCCTGTGTTTCTAACAAAATATTCTAGTTGAAGTCGATGGTGTTAGTTAGTGAGGCAACTGAGCAATAGCACACAAGATTGTATTTGTTTTTTTGTCAACCAGCCCACATTTCACATCGTGCTAGTGTCTGTGTGCTGTAGCATAGGATAGAAGTTTCAATCTTGATTTCAGTCCTTAGAATTAGGGAGGCAGTGTACTTTCCCCTTGGGGGAACACATTTCTCTCACATGCACTTTCTGAGCAACACTAAAGACTCAAGGAGCTGTGTCCATCCTTCCTTGAAGACCATCATGACAGGAAGCCTTTGAAAGAGGGTGGTGCAATGAAAGAGTCCTCAGGATCCTATTTCACCATTAAAATACAATAGTCAAAATACAGACAAGGGCATTAACTGTGCAAAATTCTACCCTGACTTACACCCAGTAAGTGGCACTGGGTATAAAGCAGGATATAACATGGCCTATAATATTTAACAGGTTATTTCCATACTTTCAAGAGTAGCTGTAGCAAGTAGCAATCACATTTGGTCACCTGGTTGTCAGAAATAGATGCCATTTTTTCCTTAGCAATGTAAACTGCACATATGTGACTCAGATAGCATCAGTCTTGAGATAAGGATTTGGATTAGTTGCTTTGTACTTTATGTCTGGCTGGTTCTTGGAACGGGAGATGAAGAGTTCAAATGGGCCAAAGCCAATGGCCTGTAAGCAGAAGAAAAGATGCCAGAATAGCCACCAAAAGAAAATCAGAGAAAAGACAATCATGGAAAGACAAGTTAGGTCATTCTAACCTTTACCGCATCCCCCAGTGCAGGATTGTTGCCTACAATACATTATCCAGTGCTTGTCCTTTAATCCAAAGGAATAAGACCAATTACATAAGCCTACAATTATAACTCAAAAGCTTGCACTAGTGCATATATTAAGTTGCTTGACAAGTTAAGAGTGAAGCAAGATAGACCAGGTATGGGATGAAGAGGATAGAACTGGTTTAAAAAAAATTCATTTATATTTTTTCAATGGAAATTGGCTTTTTCAATTAAAGAGGAGTTTCCACAAAAGTCTGGTTTTGACCCCAAAAATTGGGCTTTAATTAAAAAAATTGGGGATTACTCCCTGGGTAAGTTACTACTCAGTGTGAGTAAAAGGGCCAAGTCAGACGCAAAAGCGATATCAGAATGTTAAATAGTCATCATCCCACCCTGACATTTTAATAGCATGGCCTCTCCCCTTTGATAAATTCTTAGGGATTTGAAGGAGTCCCTCAAATGTCTAAGGAATGTCTGGCATTTTTCCAGAAGCAAAATATCCGCACTCTGGGATTTTGAAGACACAAATTTCTGAATGGGTTCATAGCACACAAAGTACTAAACTGCGGAAAACAAATCAGGTGGCTCTTGGCTGCAGCAACCAAAGAACAGTGTTAGGTTATCAAAAGCCAAGCAGGTCTTGGCAGGAACCCAGGAGTCCAAGCCATGCAATCTAAAATGGACATTTCTCACTATGGAGAAGAAAGAGGATACAGGCAGTCCAAGCCAAACATCTCATTTCTGTGTTACCAGCTGCTGACTCCTGGAACAGCCAGTGGATTAGCAGCCAACTCATAGGGGCCCAGCCACTAGTTTATTATTCAGGATCTACTGCAGAAGGCCATATCCAATGTTGCATGAAACCATGTCAGATTTCATGAAAAAGTAGGACATAAACAAGGTCATGATAACACTAATGTAGCTTTCCTGGTATAAGAACAGGGGTGTACTATGTTGGCAAAGCACTCCTAGAGTATGTCTACACTACAGGATTATTCTGATTTTACGTAAACCAGTTTTGTAAAACAGATTGTATAATGTCAAGTGCACACGGCCACACAAAACACAATAATTCAGTGGTGTGCATCCATGTACCGAGGCTAGCGTCGATTTCTGGAGCATTGCACTGTGGGTAGCTATCCCGTAGTTCCCGGAGTCTCCCCCGCCCATTAGAATTCTGGGTTGAGATCCCAATGCATGATGGTGCAAAAACAGTGTCACGGGTGATTCTGGGTAAATGTCGTCACTCATTCCTTCATCCGTGAAAAGCAACAGCAGACAATCATTTCGCGCCCTTTTTCCCTGGATTGCCCTGGGAGATGCCATAGCATGGCAACCATGGAGCCCATTTGCCTTTTGTCACTGTCACCATATGTGTACTGGATGCTGCTGACAGATACAGTACTGCAGCGCTACACAGCAGCATTCACTTGCCTTTGCAAGGTAGCAGAGATGGTTACCAGTGTTCTGTACTGTCTGCTGCTGTCATGGGTGCTCCTGGCTGACCTTCGCTGAGGTCGGCTGGGGGCACAAAGACAAAAAAAAAATGACTCCCCGAGTCATTCTCTCCTTTATGTTGTATCTAAAAATAGAGTCAGTCCTGCTAGAACATGGGGCAAGTGTTACTAGAGAACCAGTGTACCAGAAAGCACAGCTGCTCTGTGTCAGATCCTGCAGAAATGATGAGCTGCATTCCATTCTAGGGTGCCCGTGCAACAATCCCCTCGTTGCTTCCCTCAACTCTCCTGTGGCAGGGTCCCCCCATCGTGTGATGAAGTAATAAAGAATGCAGGAATAAGAAACACTGACTTTTTAGTGAGATAAAATGAGGGGGAGGCAGCCTCCAGCTGCTATGATAGTCTCAATAGGACATTAAATGGTGCGGGGGAGGGAGCACAGCATCCCGCTGCTGTGATAGTCCAGGCAGTACAGAATCTTTCTTTACACATGAAAGCGGGTGCTGATGGAGCTCAGGCCCCAGTTGCTATGATGAGAACAGTTACCAGCCGTTCTGTACCATCTGCCAAATAACGGGAGTCATTTCTATTTTTGTCCAGGCGCCCCAGCTGACCTCACTTGAGGCCAGCCAGGAGCACTCACGGACTGATGACAAGAATGACTACCAGTCCTTCTGCACTGTACCATCTGCCACCAGGGAGGCGAGGAGAGGATGCTGCTGTTCAGTGCCGCAGCACCCTGTCTACCAGCGGTATGCAGTAACAGGGGTGACACTTGAAAAAAGTCAAGAAATGATTTTTTTCCCTTTTCTTTTATGGGGGGGGCTGGGCTGGTAAATTGACAAGATATACCCTAAACCACCCCAGACAATGTGTTTGACCCTACAGGCATTGGGAGCTCAGCCAAGAATGCAAATAATTTTTGGAGACTGAGGGGACTGTAGGGTAGCTGGAGTCCTCAGTCCCCCCTCCCTTCCTCATGAGCGTCCATTTGATTCTTTGGCTTCCTTTACGCTTGTCACATAGCACTGTGCTGTGGACTCTGGAGATTTTTTTCAAATGCTTTGGCATTTCGTCTTCTGTAACGGATCTCTGATAGAACAGATTTGTCTCCCCATACAGCAATCAGATCCAGTATCTCCCGTACGGTCCATGCTGGAGCTCTTTTTGGATTTGGGACTGCATCGCCACCCATGCTGATCAGAGCTTCACACTAGCAAACAGAAATGCAATACAAAATTTCGTGGGGCTTTTCCTGTCTACCTCGCCAGTGCATCCAAGTTCAGATTGCTGTCCAGAAGGGTCACAGTGGTGCACTGTGGGATACCGCCCAGAGGCCAATACCGTCAATTTGCGGCCACACTAACCCTAACCGACACGGCAATACCGATTTCAGCGCTACTCCTCTCATCGGGGAGGATACAGAAACCGGTTTTAGAGCCCTTTATATCGATATAAAGGACCTCATTGTGTGGACAGTGCAGGGTTAAATTGGTTTAACGCTACTTAAATCGTTTAAACGTGTAGTGTAGACCAGGCCCTAGAGTGTACACAGCTTTACTAGCAAAGCTGCCTTCTGTATGGACATAGTAAAACCACCCCTGAACAAAACAAGCTATTAAACAAAACACGATGGTAAAAACACTGCTTTGCCAGTATAGCAGCATCTACATCAGGGACTTCTGCTGGCACAGCTGTGTTGGTCAGGGATCACACCTTTTCTCACCCTAACTGACCTAACTACACTGGCAGAAATCGGTAGCGTACAGCTGGCTTGAAAAGAGGATATGTTTTGCTAAACTCTGTTAAAAAGATTGGTCCCTATTGACTTTAGTGGGAGGTTTGCTGGAGTAAAGAGTAGAGGATTGGGCTCTGACTGAAAATAAGGTTGTACCACTGTACTAGAATAGTTAAAGTGACACAACTCTCCTAGTGTGGTTGCTATTACATCCATATAAATGTGCTTATACTGGTATAGCTCACTGATATATGGGAAGGGAAATAAGTTCTACCAGTAGCATGGATGCAGTTATAGAGGTTGCACCAGCATATCTATAGATGTTAAAAAACAAATAAAATAGAGTAAAAAGTCATCCCCAACCAACATAGTTACACTAGTGCAAAACTTGTGTGTAGATCAGGGGTCAGCAACTTTTCAGAAGTGGTGTGCCAAGTCTTCATTTATTCACTTAATTTAAGGTTTCACGTGCCAGTAATACATTTTAATGTTTTAATAAGGTCTCTTTCTATGTCTATAATAGAAAACTAAACTATTGCTGTATGTAAAGTAAATAAGGCTTTTAAAATGTTTAAAAAATTTCATTTAAAATTAAATTAAAATGCAAAGCCCCCGGACTCGTGGCCAGGACCTGGACAGTGAGGGTGCCACTGAAAATCAGCTTGTGTGCTGTCTTCGGCACCCATGCCATAGGTTGCCTACCCTTGGTGTAGATCATGCCTGAAGAGAGAATACCCTGTAAATATGGGGAAAGGGGCACTAGGACATACAATACATTTTTACGGTCTTCTTGCAAAAGGATTTTTAATTCTGTTTGGAGTATGGCGGCTCTCTCTCTATTTTCTTAGATGACCTTTCCAAAGCATCCCAGGCTCCTCATGATTCCTGTAGTGCTATACCCAGGGTCTCTGATCCCTGTTGCCAAGACAGGGCATGGCATATTTATTACATCCAACATCCATGGCATATAGAAGAGATTCCCCTTTGCCAAAAAGCATACAGGTAGATGTAGCTAATAATGGCACAGGTATATTGAACAGCTTCTGTGCACCCAAGTAGAATATTAAGCAGTGCTCAGGGAAACCCTTTTAAGCAAAATATCCATGACCCTTTGCCAGTTGCCAAACACAGACATCTATTGTTCCGTGAACTGGAGCAGTTCATGGGGAGAATCAACATATTACATCAATCTGCTAAATAAACTTTCAGTTTACCAAAAGGTAAATAGAACATTTACCTTAAAACCACAGAGTACCTCAGAGGGACACCAACATCTTGAAATCTTGTCATTCAATTTTTAAAAAGGGATTATAGTGGTTTCAAGTCCTAAACCTGCACAAGTTCTCCTGCTAATATTTGCAGTTTTATAACCACATTTTTCAATGTTTCCCTCTACTGTGAATGCCCCCTCGCGCACACAGAGGAAACTGACTATACATAAGAAAAAACTCACGGTACATAAAGTTCTGCCAAACACACAAAGTAAACAAACTGAAAAAAGACCACGCCCACCCACCAACCAACTTCTTTCAGAAATAATCACCTTAGGTTTTACTTATGACAATAGCAGGTTCAACATTCTCAGACACAAAGTGTCATTTTTAAATTAGTCTTTTAAAAGAAGAAGTAGTAGTCATTTTGTCTCAGCGAATAGCACTCTTAGCCCTGGTGGGTTCAAGCTGGACTTGACCTTATATTTAATTCTCATTTTTAGATATTTAACTCCTTGGAACAAGGGCTGTACCTTTAATTGTGTCCCATCCATTGCAGAATATGCTGCTGGCATACAAAGCCAGATTTTCGAAAAGTGCTCTCAAGATCTGTATATCAAGCATTCAGCTCTCACAACCTTTCTGAAAATTCTGGCCACAGTAAATAATGATAGTCATTCTGACACTGCAGAACTTGGGAAAGGATGCTACACTGGTAGGCTTGGCCTACACTGGTTCCACCAATATTAGCAATG